>NC_056475.1:3998552-4253552 GCF_008729295.1 Plectropomus leopardus | reverse complement strand
CAATATTTTTGCTTTTTGTAGATTTTAATGAATGTGCTTCAGGGGAAAATGACTGTTCACAGTGGGCTACTTGTACAAACACCTGGGCCTCCTACACATGTGTTTGTCTGGATGGATTTAAAGACAACAACCCAAACAGGCCTGGACGAGCCTGTCAAGGTACAGTGCAGTGTGGTAGTGGGAAAGATTATTATTAAATAGATTGTACTAACTAATGAAAGAATATACTTGCAGATTGTAACCAGAGTGTTTTATTTTGTGCAGCAAACACAACAACCACGACTGCCAAAACAACAACCATTGGTGTCTCTTCATTCACCACTGTTACCCCTGTTATCACTACTATGGTCCCAACAACCACCACTACTGCTCCAACTACCACCAATGCTGCCCGAACCACCATTGCTGCCACTGCAACCACTTCGACTGCTCCTGCAACCACCACCATGGGTACAACAGCCATCACCACTGCCCCTGCAACCACCACCAGTGCCGTTACAATCACCAAAACTGCCCTAACAACCGCCACTACTGCCCCAACCACCATTGCTGCCCCTGCAACCACTACCACTGATCCTGCAACCACCACCACTGCTGTTGCAATCGCCACAACTGCCCCAACAACCACCACTACTGCCCCAACCACCATTGCTGCCCTTGCAACTATCACCACTGCCCCTGCAACCACCATCACTGCTGTTGCAACCACCATTACTGCCCCAACCACCACCACTGCCATTGCAACCACCACCACTGCTGTTGCAACCACCACTATTACCCCCACAACCGCAAATATTGCCCCTTCAACCACCACCACTGCTGTTGCCAGCACCACTATTGGCCCTGCAACTACCACCACTTCCCTAACCACTGCTGCTGCCCCTGCAATCATCACTATTGCCCCTACAACCACCACCACTGCCCCTGAAACCCCCTCCACTGCTGTTGCAACCTTCACCACTGCCACTTCAATCACTACCAGTGCCCCATCAACCATTGCTGTCCCAGCAATCACCACTACTGCCCCTGCAACCTTCACTACTACCACTCCAACCATTACCAGTGCCCCAACCACCATTGCTCACCCTGCAACCAGCACTGCCCCCAAAACCACCACTACTGCCCTTGCAATCCCCACTACTGGCCCCACAACCACCACCACTGCCCCATCCACTATTGCTACCGTTGCAACCACCAATACTGCCCCTGCAACCACCACCACTTCTCCAACCACCGTTGCTGCCCCTGCAATCACCACCACTGCTGTTGCAACCATCACTACTGCCCCTACAACCACCTATATGGACCCCACATCCACCATCATCACAGTTCCTACCACCATTTCTATTGCCCTGAGAACTGTCACCACGGCCATCTCAGTTCAGTGCAGACTTGCTGCCACCACTGTGTCAGTTGCCAGGGATTTTCTTCTGAACAACAAGATCAGGGAGAGCACCCTATATTTAGGCTTGCCCGAATGTGGCGTCAATGGAGGCAATGCCACCCACGCCCAGCTAACGGTGGCCTGGAACGAGTGCGGCACTAGGCTTGTGCATGTGAGTTTTTGTTGCATTTGGGAAACGTTTGCATTTTCTTGTGCTCTCGCATGTTTTGTAGACGCTGTGTTTGCCAGTGTAAGTGCGTTAAATCTGAAAATAACCCAAATTGCTTGCGACATCTGGTACTTTAGAATGAAACCTACTACACAACATCTGTAACCCTGTTCAACTCCATGGAAATATTCACATCACCCAATGGGACAATGGAGGTACCCAGAAAACGGCTGGAGATTCCCATCATGTGTTCCTACATGAAGAGCATGCTCATCTCTGCTGACTTTGGCAATATGGGGTACGCTTCATCTGCTCTCATAATTATCAGCATGTTGGTGAAAATTCTCAGTCCTATAAAAAGAAATGTCCCCAAATCCTAAAAATGTCCTGAAATCCTGCAAACTTGGTAAAATGTCCTATAATCCTGGAAATGTTTTAAAATCCTCGACACACCTTAAAATGTAAGAACTGTCCTTAAATCCTAGAAAAATCCAAGTTTAGTATTGAAATCCTAGGAACTTGGTATAATCCAAGAAATGTGCTGTAATGTACAATCCTAGACACATCCTAAAATTTGAGAAATGTCCAAAAATCCTAGAGACATGTATGGGGTGGCTGCAGCTGGTCTCCTGTCATGTTGTGGCCCCCAAGCAAAGCAGGTTAAATATCTCTGGTTTAAAGCCTTGACTGCCACAAGTCAGTGAGATCTGAAGAAGCCTCTTAGGTGAGAGATGAAACGTCTTCAAGAAACTCAAACAAGTTCAGTTGCCCACAATTTAGCAGCTATAATTATTGCAGCATACTTCACAGAGGAGCTTATTTGCCACTTATTTGCTTTCTTGCAAAGTCAGATTATACGACTGATACCACTCTTTTTTGGTAAATATGATACTGGAGCCAACAGAGTGTTATCTTAGCTTAGCATGAAGACTGGGAAAAAGGGAAATGGTTAACCTGGATCTGATTGAAGCTCACTAGTTGTTCACCAGTAAATTAACATTTTTTGCAGTGTGTTCCTGTTGCAGTTATTGCTGCATGTGTTATTTTCTCTCCCATTTTCAGATACGACATGATCCAAGATTTCATCATGGGCTCGGGGTCGTTCCAGGTGACAGTGCAGCTGATGAATGGCTCAATGCCTCTACCTCACAACTACAGCATGTCCTCTGATGAGGCCGTGGTGGTGGAGGTCAGCCTTAACACCTCCTCAGAGCAGGTTAAAGTGGTCATCAACAAATGCTGGGCCACTCCCACCCAAAACCCTGCAGACGCCAACAGCTACACCTTCCTGGACAACAGGTCTGCGTCTACCTGCAGCACTTTCAGCATTTCTATTTGTGTTACTATTTGAGCTGGCTACTGTTACTAATATGTGTGCTCTCTCATTTTAATTTCAGCTACTATTCGCCTGTTTTTAAAAGTTGTCATAAATTAAAAAAATAATAAAATTGGCAATTTTTTCTTTAACAATTGCCAGGAATGAAAAAAAATCACATATTTTTCTTTATAAACCTGCATTTTTTTTTGCCCCCAAAAATCTTTTTTTTTTTTTAAAAAGCCCCAAAAGTTCTAAGAAAAAAAAAGCCAAAAATATAACAAAATAAGGGCTGACAAGGCATCGACTGGTGTTGCAGAGAATGTATGATCTTGAAAGTTTGCCTCATGGAAAAGTATTGGTAAAAATGTGTATGGACCTTACATTTAAGAATCTGTTTAGAAACAGTTTATAACCATATCAGATGTAGACAAAGATTAAAAAAGGTAACTGCTGCAGTTCCCTGTCTCTGTCTCCACAGCTGTTCCCTGAACCAATACACCAAAGTGTTGATGAACGGGAACTCCAGCACATCACGTGTGTCTGTGCAGATATTCTCCTTCGTCAACCTGGATGTGATCTATCTGCACTGCCAGGTCCAGATCTGCGTGGAGACTGGAGTGGATACCTGTGTGCCCGTGAGTACATCCTATTAAAAAAAAATCAGATGCAACTTGTTGCTTCAATAGTGTGGATGAATCTAAAATAACTAATCCATTACTCTGACTGAAGCATTCAAGCGTACATTAGGTGTTTCCCAATCTGGTCCCCATTTTCCCATGGTTTTGTGTCTAAATGCCTAATAAGAATACGTTTTTTTAAACTGGTCCAGTATTGAGTAAGAATGCTGCAGCTGGCAGCTGCACAACAGGCTGCAATGTAACCACTCAGAGCATGTGCACACCACAATTCATCTCCACTACAGGTGCTTATTTTCGCATCTGACAGGATCAGAATATAGAAATCACCATCGCCGAACCCACCAGATTCCCTTTAAATAAACAGTATTTTTAGTGTGTATAGAGCCAGCATGCTTTTAGATCAGACTGGGTAAATTAAAGGTTTATTTAAACCAAACTGGAATTGGTGATTGTTGGAACAGTGGAAAAATCAACTAGGATAGTTTTTGTGACTTTTTTTGTTTCTGTTGACATTAAATTAGTAATTATAAAATTACTGTTTATATTTATATTTATATTTATATGGAGTTTGGTGGCGACAGTAACTTCAGGGCTGTTTGTGGAAATCCCTTTAAAACCTGAGAAAACTGGCTTCAGTTCTTCATCAGTTCTTCATCAGTTTCTTCAGTATGTGGGGGAGGCAACAGGCAACTTAAAAAGCAATGGGCAAAAAAAATAGCAAGAAATTGATAAAAATGTACAAGAAAATTACCTTTAAATGAGCAACAAAAAACAAAATGACTGCGAGAAAGTACTAAAAAAGAAAGAATAAAAGAAAAAACCCAAAACAAAACAAAAAAGTTTATAGTTTAAGTTTATAAATAATTAGATATATATTTATCAAGATTTATAAAAACTGTTTTCTGTACATTTTACCCTAGTATTTTTATAACTTCTAATAATCTCCCCATTTTCTTTTAACTTTTTTTTTTCAATTTCTGACATTTACTTGCCAAGTTGCTGATTGCATTTTCATCCATGTTTTCAAAACAAATCAAACCAGTTTTCACAGGTTTCAATGCCTGTGAAAGGCATCTAAATCTGAATGCAGCACAAGAAATCTCCTGCCAATCCAGACATTAAAGGGTTAAACATAAAGGATCTTAATCTTAAACCAAAATCTTTGTATGTATCCTTTAATAGTCAGACACTTATTAAAACAACTTGAAGTACTTTTTTAATGGTTGTAAAGTGATGGTGCAGTACTTGGAAACAAACAGATCCAGGTTGGAAAATACAAAGTTACGCTTTAGTTGTTAAAATTTTTATTTTGTAATTTTCTTGCAGGACTGTCAGCAAAGAACATCTCGGTCTTCAAACACAATTGGAACAGCTTTCGGTACTTACGGGCCTCTACATCGGTCAGATGACGGTGAGTACTTTTATGCAGAATAACTCTGGTTCTGCATTTTTCAGCTGCAGGCCTCTGCTGTGTTTAAAGTCAGAAATGGGATTTAGCTCCACCTGAAGCAACGATGACACTTCAGCTTCTACTCTGCTGCTGACGAGCTGACCAGCTTTAAAAGCACAGCAGCTGTGAAGGATTATGAATCCATTTTAAACTTGAGAGTCTCTTCATTTGAAAATTTGAAAAGCTCATCTAGTTGCTGAATTATGGCAGTGATGCTGCTCTCTCTGTTATCTGTCCGGTGGAGAGGAAGGTTTAAGTAGCTTGATGGAAAAACACACATTTCAAAAGGCCTGAAGGTGAATTTATTTTCATGATGGACTCCTGAGTTGAATTGAAAATTTTAGCCTTTTTTGCTGTAATAAGAGCCAGTACTTCACATTATTTATAATAATCTCTGCACTATTTTTAAAATTAGTTTTCATGTGCAGCATAAAGGCACCTTTTACAAGCATTTTAAGCTCTGAAACCTGAGAAAATTGGTTTGATTTCTTACAAAACAAAACAAAGCAAACAAAAAAACAAAAAAATAGTAAAAATATAATGAGTATATTGGCAAGAAATGTCTTGCAAACTGCAAATAAATAAATAAATAAATAAAATGAGACAAGAAAATTATCTAAAAAATTAGGATAGACTATTAGATATTATTAAAACAATAGGGGGAAATGTCTAGAAAGCTATATTAATAATTCTCTTAAATATTTTTTTAAAATATTTTTTTGTTTTTTTAGCACTTTCTTGGTCATTCTTTTTTTTTCTTTGACTTTTTTTTTCTTTACTGATTCCTTGCATCTTTTTGGTCCATTTCTTGTTCAGTTGCTGAAATCAAGGCAATTCGTTCAGTTTTTTAAGGGTTAAAAGCAGTGAATTTTAAATGCCATCTTCATACGAATTCTCACTTTTTAATTGATACACACTCTTGCAGACTCTTTCGAGGAGGAATACACCACTCTGCATATAGTTGGACTCTCCTGTCTGGGAATCGGCCTGTCGCTCTTCTTCATCGTTGGTTTCGTCTGCCTTTTCTACTACCAAAGGAACCGCATCGGAAACTACAACTTCAACACCAAACCCAAACAGGAGAACTTCACCTACCTTGTCTTTCACACATAAGGATACATGAACATAAGTCCTTGCAGCAGCAGATAAAATGTAGTTGGCTGTTACAGTGCAGATACCACTGAGTGGCACTGCTGCACAACTCACACGTTACTTCTCTCTAAACACTGCAAATCTTTGCACATGAAGGACAGATTATATTTGTATTTCACCCACTCCCTTGACATATATTTAAGATATTAACGTAGTTTCACACTGAAATGTCAAACATAGAGATTACAAATGTGTCTTGAATGTTTAAAGAACAAATTGTTATAATTTATTGCACATTTGAGAAGTTAAATGTCGCAGTCTTGAAAGTTTTTAAAGGTCCAGTATGTGAGATTTAGGCAAAAATATTGGCAGCAAGGGAACAGAATATGTTAAGTATGTTTTGTGTATAATCACCTGAAAATACGAATCTTCTCTTTTAAAAATCTTAGACTGGGCCGTTTATATCTACATAGGGAGCGGGTCGGTGTCCATGTGAGATTGTAATGTTGCACCACCATGTTTCTACTGTCAAAACACTGACGCTAGACTGGGGCGTTTGTGTTTTTATGTTGGCCACCGTAGTTCACAACCCCTCCGTGACAAGAGCGCTGCATAAACCTAGATTTTTTTAAACGTGAAACTGCTTAATTTAATGTTTTTACTAGTTTAAATGACTGGCTATGAAACCTCTGTGGACAATAAAAACCTCCTGAAAGTTATCAGAGAAAGAAGGTGCTTGGGCTAACACTTAATCTGCAACTAGCCAAACAGCATAAGAGAAACGTTAATTTTTAACATGAAATGGCTTGATTCTGTGTTTTTTAAAGTTTATTCGCCTGGACTGTTTGTTTCGGAGAGGACGAAACCACTGTGGATAATTCGGCTCCCCAATAAAAACGTCCTGAACAATGAACACTAAAGGTATCCCAACCAAAAATTTACACCTGGCACACTGGAGAGATTTCAACTGGTTGTAATCTGCAAACCTCACTGCTAGATGCCACTAAATCCCCTTAAATCTCACACACAGGATCTTATAGATCAGATTGGTATGGATTGTCACATTGGTACTGAATGTTATGGCTACATTTTGCCTTCAGCTGAGACAAAGAAGCATGAGACAGCTGCAGAGAAAATGTAACCTGATATTATTGAAAATACCCACTAAGCACAGAGAATATTTTACTGCATCACGTTTACTTCACATTAACAATTGTAATGTAATGCACTAAACTAGATTGTATCGCAGATATTTATATAAATTATCATGCTGCTTCTAATGTACAGTGTGCAATACAGGTCAAGCACAATTATCACTTTATTTTGTTTTAGCTGCTATTTTTCTACAATAACACGTTTGTATTGTGCTGTACGTTGACGCATGTTAAATATTTATTTTATTCTCACTTCTACAAACTCTCCTCCTGTGATTTAACAATAAACATGTCATGTATGAAAGTGGACATTTGCTAAAAAGACAATATTACTGAAGTGGAAAGACAATAATTGAATATGTCTATTTAATTTTTAACATTTATATTTAAAAAGTAAATAATTAAGTATATATATAATATATATATTTATAGTTTATATGTATATATTCATATATATTTATTTTGTCTCTCTTCATCACTCACTAATCACACCTACCTATAAATAACTTCATTTTGTCTTATCTGTAATTAAGTTAATTTAAATGAAAGTAACTGTAAATTGTTAATAGTAGAATTATCCATTTTCTGCTTTTTTAAAAATGTATTAATTTTCATTTTAATTATTTTTATTCACCTTGTCAAGTTCTGTTCGTCAGCCTTTTTTATTTTTTCTGTCCTTGTGTGTGTGTTGCTTTTGTTCATTTGTTTTTGTATGAAAAATTGCCAATGTCTTAGTTTTGCACAAATTTTAAAAAAGGACAGAAAAAATGGAAGAAAGTTGACACTTGGGGGTGCTGCTGTCACAGTTTTCCAGCCTCAGAAAAACAAGGCAAGATGGCTTCTTGCATGCATCCAGATGATATGTATACACTGTTCACAGAGGACAACAAGAGATGTGAGATGACAAAAGAGAAAGTTGCCATCATAGCCAAAATTTTCGCCTTTTTTGGATTGAATAGATGTGATGGATTGTCTCATATTACACTTTTAATCAGATTAGAGTTAAAAAAAAAAAGAAAAGACCATGAGTAAGTCTTTTTCAGTCAAAAGAGCTAAAGAGGAGGATCCTCACACACACACACACACACACGCACATCCCACAATTCCACGTTGTTGACTACAGGGTCATAAACGCAGCTCCTGGGTTGACAGCGAGGGGCTGAATACTAAACAGGAGATTTCTTTCTCTTTGAGAGGAGGTCCCTCGGGGTGTGTTGTGAAGGAGGCCTTACTACCATCTGGAGGGCTGCAAATGCTCCACCTACTCATTAACCCATTCAGCTTCACCGTCTGAGACCTGGCAACCCGTCTCTATGGCAACAGCCCAGTGCAGTGAGGGAGGGAGAGCAACAGTGATCAAAAGGGGAGGAGAGAAAGAGCCGGGAATCATTGTAGTTTAAAAGCATGAAATTGGATGAAATGTGCCTTTATTATTAATTCAAAACTGAATTCAGATTTTGCAAATTTCTGGGCCTCAGCTTTAAAATTTCCACATCCTCTTTTAATGAGAGTTTTGCTACTGTTTGGATCGCAGTTGTGCAGTTGTTTGATCATTTACAACCCTATTATGTTCTTAGAGAGCAGCTCAGCACCTGCACGAGCAGTGTAATGAATCGCTACAAAACACCCACATTTGGTGCCTAAAAAGCTGCTGGAAACGCAGTGTTAGGTTGCTACACATCACCCACGTTTTGTGTCAAAAAAGCAGCTGGAAATAAAGGGCGTGAACGCTGCAAAAGCCCCACATTTGGTGCCTAAAAAACACAGATGGAAAAACAGCAACAGGTTCATTCACATCACCCATGTTTGGTGCCTAAAAAGCTACAAAATACCCATTTTCTGTCCTAAAAAACCAATGAAAAATACGTAATGTAGTGATGATCACTACAAAAATCCATGTTGATAATGCAAAACAAAATACCCATGTTTGGCGCCTAAAAAGCAGCTGGAAAAACAGAAACAGAGTGCAAAATAAACCTTGTGTTCGATGCATAAAAAAACACTGATGGAAAAACAGTGATGTATCGTTTCAAGAAGCCACCGGAAAACAGAGATACAGTGTTTTCCGGTGCCTAAAAAGCATCTTTTTCAATATTATTTTGAAGTCTTTGGGTTTTAAAAAATAGCAATGTGCAGATGTTTTATCATTCATAACCATCTCACACACACAGAGGTCAAAACAATACAACATTGTTAAATACACAAAAACCCAAATGTCTAGGGAGTTATTCCAAAATGCAAACTAAAATGCATACAGTAAATGAGGCCTCGGGGATTAGACGGGTGCTCTGGAGGAGAAATGAGTTTTTTCCACTTTGTCCGTATATATTCCGGAAAGCTGCAGAGCCGCATCCCACGTAATTGCTGCAACATGATCCGTGTCTCCTCAGTCCTTCCTCTCTCCCTCCTCTCTTCCTCACATCCGTCTCACTCTGGTCATCCAGGTCACGGCGGCCTTGAGACTCATTCATCATGCTTTATGCTGTGTGTGTGTGTGTGTCTGTGTGTGTATGTGCGCAGGATGTCTAAAGGCTTTCACTCACACAGGTCATTACTAATTAAACATCTGTATTGTGTTTTTATAGAGCAGCTCGGGACCTTCCTCTCAGCACCTGCATGGGCAGTGTAATTAACTAATCCTCCAGAGTGAGCAGTGTAACCGTGCTGCCCAGGGACCGTTATGAATCAGTCATCTGCTATGTCAGTTTTAATAATGTATTTCAGTGGTGGAGTGTGATATTTACTCAAGCAGCAATAATTTAGTGCACATGATATGTAGACAGTGGGCAGCTATTTGTATTTTGTTAATAATTGGCATTTTTTACAGGAAGGTATGGGACTGTGCTGACAGCTTACTTCTTACACAATATTTTTTGTTAATACTTGCATACTTTTAGGTCACATTTAAATGGAAGACTTTTACTTGTATTTTTACAGTGTTGTTTTGCTATTTTTACTAATATGACCTCTACTGCAGATGTATTTGCTGTTGATGCAGGTCAGATCTGAAGTTGTATAACTAAAAATTAATTTGGTTGATGGGTCATACTTCACTTTATGCATCTGGAAAATGCATTAATAATGACAGAAATTAGGGCTTTTGGAATAGATGTTTCTCTTGCTAGTGTGACAGTGTAGCTGTCACGTTTTAAGGTGGAGTTTTTTATGGCATTAAGGTGATTAAAATAAAAGACTAAAACACGGGCAGGCTGCAAAACTGAGGGAGCAGGAAGAAGAGAAATGAAAAGGACAAAATCAAGGAACAAACAAAGAAAGAATCTGACAAAAACAACAGACACCAACTCAGACAGACAGGCAACAGACAAGTGGAGGACAAGGACTAAATACAGGAGGAGTGCAGGGTCACAACGGGGGACAGGTGACCACACGGCTGACGAGCAACAGCTGAAACAAATCAGAGCGGGCAGACGATCACTTAGGCGGGAAAACACACAAAGGCGGGAAATAAAACCAGACTTGACACATGAGGAGTGAAGATACAAACAGGGTTCACATAGATTCTCAAAAAGTCTTACAAGGCACTGATATAAAAATGTCTTAACTCTTGGAAACCTAAACATCTTGGTTTGAATTCATTCAAAAACATGGGGGGAAGCAACATACAGCTGAACAAGACGTGACCCAAAAAATTGCAAAAAAAAATAAAATAAATAAAAAATAATGAAAACATTACAAGAAAATAACCTGAAAAGAAGAAAATAAAATGAGTAAGAAATACCCTAAAAGTGCTGAAAAATGTAAATTATTGTAAATTATTATTATTTCAAGAATAAACTTCTGGACATTTTTTGTTTTTTGGGATATTTTTCTAATAACTATTTATTAGTGATTTCCTCAGTTTCAAGGGATCAAATAGTTTGTGAAAGGAGACTGAACAAAGTGTAAGAAAACTGATGGCAGTCCAGGTTTCAAAGGGTTAAATCAATTTTCCAAAAATGCTCAGACTGAGAAGTATAATTTCATATTTTTTTTCTGACTTTGCTCTGTAAAATCTTGAAATAATCTGTAACTTTAAAAATCCAAATGCCTTTGTATTAACATCACCAAAAGAAAAAAACGAAACATGTTTTAAGTTACGGTAGATGTGTAGAATATATATCCCTAAATAATCAATCGTTTTTTCTTTTTAAATTTTTTTTCTTTTTTTTTAAAAATTTTTATCAGTTTTTGCATCTGTAAAATGGGTATTCAATAAAAGTCTTGGTGACATTAAAAAAGTCTTAAAACGTCTAAAATCCCTTTTTCGGTAAACTGTACACCCTGCACAAACTAAAACAAGATAAACCATGACTGGAAAACAGAAAACCCAGAAAACAAAGTTCTCAAGATACCACAGAGACTAGAGACAAGAACCCAGGATCACGAGTCCACTGTGTTTGTAGAGTCCTCTTTGGGTTTGAATTATTTGTGAGTATTACATCAAGATGGCTGACTTGTTTGCTTGCTAAAGACATCAGATTCTCCATGAACCCAGAAATCTTCAGCACCGATGCAGATTGTGACGAGACGCCGTATCTGAAGCTCATATTCTGTGTGTGCGCATCTTTGTGCCTGTTTGGGGCTGTGAGTATAATCATATAAATTGTCATTTGCAGTTTGCTGTGAAGCTAACAGCGATAATAAAGCCGGCTGAACAACGAGCAAATGAACTTTGACAAGGAAGCAGCTTCTCTACACCCAAACCTGAAACCAGCTACGCAATCTTGTCTCATGTCCTGTTTTTTAATGTCTCGTTCCTTTTACGCACTGGGCTGTAAGACATAAATTAAATATGAGCACCTGCCTAAAAAGCCTTGCCAAAAATTGCTTCCCAAAATGCATCTTGTGCTTTTTAAGGAAAGTAGGCAAACCATTACTCGTACACTTCTGCTGTTGACTTCGGGGTGCAGACAGGCGTGCACGGTAACAGGTTCTGTTCTAGTTTTTGTGCAGCAGGTTGAACAAGCAGAGCTGTTTGACACTGGTGCAGCTCTGTAGTTATTTTACCTAATTTTTGATACAAAATATACAATGAAAATTTAATGAAGTGCTACAGCCAACAGCAGAATAAAATATTTGAGCTGTACAGAACATTTCTGCAAACCGTGGATATCATACATTTGTAATTTACTAAACTAATTTACTAAACTATACTATAATAATAAACTATAATATACTACTGGAAACTCAATGTTGTAGTTAACTAGTGGTTAGGTTGAGGCACAAATACCAATTGGTTGTGGTTAGAAAAACATCATATTTTAGCTTAAAATACCCAGTTGGAAAAGCAGTGATGTCTCAGGTAAAAACAATGCTTTTCGTGCCACTATCCACAATTATCATTGTAGAGTACATTTCTGCAAACCAAAGATACATTATATTTGTAAATTATCATATACTGGATATGTCGAAACGTTTCAATGTGGTTAGCAATTGGTTAAGTTTACATACAAATATCATGTGATTATGGTTAGGAAAATTGCTATTTGGTCAGATTCATAATCTCGTTTGCGAGTATTTGATCAGATAGTTAAAGATTTAAATCAAAATACTGAACATTTGTGACCATTTCGTTCAGGCCAAATTCCTCTGTGGCTGCTTGTGTAAAGCATTTTTTTTTTTTTTTTTTAATCCCAGAGCAGAAATTCAGTTAAAAGAGTACTGTGGAAATGACATTGTTAGACTCATGATGTACAGTTTAAACTACCCATTTTTTCTTACATAGTGCAGCATTTCCCAACATGATTTTTTGTGAACCATAACATCGTAGTTTTGGTGACTAATCTTCAACAAACTTCCACCACAGCGTTGTTGAGAAAGTTGCAATCTATCTACTACAAAATAATGTACGAAATTAATATATCCGGGGCCTGCAAATACACACAATGCTGGCATTTTTTCTGGTGATTGTCCAAACAACCAATTAAAGTAACAATAGGCAATATACCTTTTTTCAAGCAGAGGGGGCTTTAAAGTTTTAAAATGTTGCTCTCTTCTGTTAATTTATCAATGTTTTGTAGAAAAGCATGTTTGAGTTGAAAATAAAGTATAAGTTTGAATAGATACCAAAAAAACTCAGGTTTACAGTTGGCACTATTGATTTTTTTCAAATGCCAAACTCTCAGTTAATCATCATTTTTAATGTTTTTCTCCCCTTTGTTATACACATAAACTTAATGAGCCCAGTGTCACATTGCAAATGTAGGAGTCCAGGGCTACATGCTGTACTCTTCATCACATCCAACACGTTCTCATCCCAAGTCGTCACATATTGCCTCTTTGCAGTGGACTTCCACGTCTACATGTTACGCTCTCTGTATCCTTCTGCGTCTGCTGTTCACATTGCAGGATGCCGCTACGATGATGTCAACAAAAGCACATGGTTAGGCAACAAAGGCATAAATGCTTAGTTTTAGGCAAAAGAGGCACATGGTAAGGTGAAGAAAAAGAAAAATCACATTAGGGTGGGAAGCAAATGACGGACTCCTGCATGAAAGTCCGGGGCTTGTTGGATCCTTATATTACATCATTACTGGCAGCATTTCAACCTGATGCCGCTTGTCTGCATATCATACTGCCACAGCAGGTGCCATCCATATGTTGAGCCGCACAACGTAAACGGTTCTGTTGGGCCACACTCTCAGCTGATGCTGTCCAGCAGTAAATCATGTGGACACAAGAGGTGGCTCTTGTTGTCGGGATCTTACCCTGAAATCACTGCAAAACCTGCTGTATTTGATGACTTTGGAATGAGAACGGGCTGTTATTTCACACCACACAATGACCATACAACAAAAACTACAATACATTATGGCAATCTGCAATTTATGGTTGTTTTATTTACACTAAAACTGATCAATTTACAGTACATGTTTTAAATAATTGTTGTATAAGCACTTTATGGCGTGGTATTTCTAACGATGTTGACATAATTCTTTTAAAAAGAAATTGCATGAAACCAGAAAATGATGTAGCACCGTTGCAATAATGCCATGGGTCAAACAGCTATGAGCTTAAGCTGTTTCAAACATGCGTGTTTCCAATGTGTGGGCCTCCTCGTGAATAGCAGATTTCTTTTTATTGGATTCACCTCTTTTCCTACTCCAACTTAGTTGCAAATACTAGATATTTACAGTACAGAGCAGCAGTCTCTGTATGAGGTGTATCTGCCTTCATCCTGACAGGCAGAACTACTCAGTCTGGTTCACATCTAGGGCAAAGCGTACGACTCCGCCGCTCCTCCGAGGCTCGGGTCTCTCCAGCAGTGGTGGTGGTGGTTCTCCTCCAGCAGCACCCTGGGAATGATGATGACTGGGTCGGAGAACCTCGTCCTTAGCATCTCTAGGAGGCAGCACATGATTATGATACCAGAGAAGAAGGAGACAGAAAGAGACACGGGATGAGGCATTTCTCTCAGGCGAACAAGTCATTGCGTATATTTGGGCTGAGCACCCTGTGACCGCTCATTTCAGATCAGAATATCAGAGCTCTGTTTTAAGGCTGAAAACTGCGACATCAGTTGCTTATGTATTAGTATTACATAAAAATGCCTCACGGCAAACTTAATAAAAGCAAGTGACTTATTAGTGATGTAACATATACTGAAAAAAGACCATAAAATCCATTGAGTCATGGGAAAACGCATATAAAGTAGCTTTCAATCTATTTCTAACAACACATTGGACAGCTTTGCATTTGGATCAATACAAGCTATTGGTTTCAGTCAATACTTTGACCCATTCAATTAGTCACAGTGACATTATGAACTACAGGGTGCCAATGGTGCAATGAGGGTCTCGGGGTGTTCTGTGAAAAAACAGCTACAGGATGCAGTTCACTTCAAATTCAAATCAAATTTCAGTGTAAATCAAATAGCAGTAAATCAGAGTGAAGATCATTAACATGCACTTACAATTTCCTTTGAACTGTGTGTTTCCAAAGCAGAGCCGCTTCCCTCATTCCATTCATACTTACCCCTCATCTTATATCCAAGCTAACACTCAAAGTCTAGACCAAATCATTAAGCACAACATCAGATTGCAGGTCCAACAGAAAACAGTGGCAGCATGCATTAAAAGACATATTTGGGAAAAAAAGAAAAACATTATAATGTAAACATAATCTGAAACTTTTTGTCAATGACAACAAGCTGAGATGCAACCCAATCACCAGAACTTTTTTTTTTTTTTGGCATTGCACGTTTTTGCAAATCATGGATGTGTTATATGTTAGCATTTGTTAGTATATTTCAACAATAACATGATTAGGTTTAAGCACAATAAAAAGCTGCTGGAAAACAGTGAAGGGCGCTGCAAAACAACAACAACAACAAACAAAAAAAAAAAACATGTTTGGTGCTGGAAAAATCAATTTGTACAATGGCAAAACGATTTGTTTGGTGCCTTAACAGTGTGACTGGTCACTTCAATAAACCCACACCGGGCGCCTAAAAATCAGCTAGAAAAAAAAGGATTTGTCACTACAAAACACTAAATTTTGATGCCTAAAAGTCGTCTGGAAAACAGTGACTGGTCGCTATGAAACACCGCTAAACAAACAGTGTCGGTTGCTACAAAACACCCATGTTTGCTCCCTAAAAAGTTACTGAAAAAAACAACAATGGGTCACTACAAAACAACTTGTTTGGTGCCTTCAATGCTGCGTAATAAACAGTGGCTGGTTGCTACAAAACACCCACATTTGGGTCTTAAAGCCACTGGAAAAACAGCAATGACTAAATCACAACCAGTTTTATAATGATACATATTTTTATGTTTGCATTAACATACAATGCCATAATTTTCCTCTGGGGACTGGGTTGGATGCAAAGTGCTACAGTTTATAACATGATTACATGGGTGATCTGCCTCATAAATGAATGTAATCTCCACTCTTTTGCCCGGGCGGATAATTCAACAGTCATGCAGTTTGTTGTAACCATGAAGAGTGGGTGCGATACAGCGGCCGAGGCTCAAGGATGGTTGGAGATGTTTGGGCTAAACCTGGGGCCTCCTTAAGAAATGGCACCTTAAGGAACCATACATGTATGTGGATGTGACGGCAGGCAGTCAGACAGCCCCATTCACCCTCCCCTAACTCTAGTGTCCATATGGAAGAGAAATATACAGAGCGGCTATGACCTGAGGAGTAGACCAGAGATAATGTGGTGAAACAAAACTGTGCCACTGTAATAGAAAACAAACGGAAACTCTATGAGCATGTATGAATGGGAATGAGTGGCATTTGTGGCTCGTGGTCTATTTCCTTTCACTGCTCTCGTGATCGATTACCTGGGATTGGGTAGTGCACAGCCCCACAGGTGTTGCTTTAGAGTCTGCACCCAGCCAATATCTCGGATTGGCTGGCAGAGTTGTATGTAGTGGTACTGTTTTAGCACAACCCTTCAAATGAATCAGAATGTCACTCATTAGCACACGACAAATTGGACACAGCATGAGAAAAAAACAATATGATCTCAGCATCATATCACACATTTGTGGGTGGATTTTTTTTTTTTTTGCATAAAAGAGCATCATTTGTACATTAACTAGAAGCCTAAGAAGCACATGACATCTTGTTCTGGAATGAGTGTCTGGACATCCTTCGACATGCATGTTGCTCTAAAAGTCGGATGAGTTCTTGGAATATATTTGAGACACGATGCAAAAATAATATATTCTTCAGTTCTCACGTGACGGCAACATGCAGGACCTGGAGAGGATGTCAGAGCTCATGCCAGAACGTGGCTGGATAAGCATAGAAAGAAGTTGTGAGAGCAAAAAAATTCTCTTCCATGTGGATTTATTCAATGTTGTCTATCTCACAAAGACAGACTGGGACAGGAGAAACTGGGACAGATACCTGCAACTGCTAATCTTTTTGAAAAAAAGCAAGAAGACACTGCTTTTTTCTGCTTTTTTGCATTTATTTGTAATGTTTCATTAAATATGAGCAAGCAGATAGAAACACAAGCACGTCACAGTCAATTTTTTTCTTTTTTTTTGCCCAAGACATAACTTTCTTTACCATACTTTCTATCCTTATTTGCCTAATAATCACAAAGATAGCACAGGGTGCGTGTGGTGTGCTAACAACATTTACTGCCCCTACAAGCCCCCTCCCTCGTGTTACATGACAAAGCATCCCCCAACCAAAGGCTGCAAAATGCTAACGAGACAGGCCCTCATCCCTGATGGGGCACGTGCTCAGCTCGGACAGACACGGTGGTTGTGGTGATGGTCTCGGACGCCACAGAATACAGAGATGGTGCAGCCGTCCAATCAGGATGGAGGATGCTGAGAAGCTAATGAGAACAGTGAGGTTGTGTGTGTGTCTGGAGCACAACGATGGGTCGACCCATGACAAGACTGTACAGTGCTCTTCTATTCCAAAAAACAAAGAAAAAATGATGTATCTATATATATGCTAGTAAAAGTAGCTGGATGCTTTGGACCGAGTGCAGACTCAGTCAACATGTTGCCCCGCTACAATATACTATGTTTATATACAACAGAGGTTATAATTAGTGTTAACAGATAAACAATTACAATACAACTTACTTCATGGTCCCCTTCAACACATCACACTAAGGAAATCTGGATTGAAAAGGACAGTTCACCCCAAAATAAACATAACAAAACTGCTTACCTGTAGTGCTTTTTATCAATCTAGATTGCTTTTGGTCTAGTTCCATTATATTTTACAAATATAATGGAACTAGATGGCACTCGGCTTGTGGTGCTCAAAGAGGTAAAAAAAAACCCCATCTTGTAATAACTCGAAAGCGATGCAGTTTTCTGTAGGAACTATTTTCTTTCTACCTAACTCCCCCTGCCCGCTGTATCAGCGCGCAGAGGGAAGCTTGCATCTACTGCTGGCTCATCTAGCACCACCAGGATGATATCATTAAAGCCTTGTTTCCTTTTATCTCTGTGTATGTATGAAACAAAAAGTCAATTTCCAATGTGTCTGTTTGTTTTGTGTAACAATTGTCTTGAGTACGTTGACAAAATGTAACTTTTGCAGCAGATATCAGACAGACCGAAAGCACTGTGTTACAGGAAGTTAGCATAAAATCTAAGCAGTCCGTCCAGGATTTTGCAGACTGTTTTTGTGATTGTTGTGGAATGAAATGCCTGTTTTGCGGTAGCCTTTCCTAAAATATTGTGATGCTAGTTGCAATATTTTAAGACGTGTTTTTCAATAAGAGCTCATGTTTTTTAAAATTACAATAAACATAGGCTGTACATTATGATATGATGCATTTTCAAAGCATTTTTTTGGCATAAAATAAAACAAATATTAAAAATAGCTCGTTCAAAGTTTTCTTTGCAATATGAATCAGACCCAGTCAGGAAGATTTAGAAAAGGTGAGGTCGACTGAGATGAAACGAGCTGACCTGATTAAAGGATTAAAGACAGAGATTGACAGGAAGAAAAGGTTAAGCTACGTAACAGACGAGGCAGACACAGACTAGAGCGAGACCACCGTGCACTTCACAGATTCACTGTTGGGGGGGGGCAGCCCGGGATCCTGACCCCCAACAGCTTCAGCATCAGGTGAGACAGAGACACCGTGCACTTCACAGCTTCACTGTCAGGTGAGAGAGAGACCACTACTAACAGTTACTGTAAGTGTTACAGCAGTTACAGCAGTAGTACCATGATAAACAGAGAGAAAGAAAGGGGCGGAGCGGATCAATATGCTGTGTGCCGCCGTACATTAAACTAAGTCTAATTCGTAGTAAAGTAGAATTCCTGGAGATTGGCTATATTTGCGTAAATTGTTTAGATTGCAACATTGCAAAATCTAGGAGAGACTGACTAATTAGGCCAATATCTCTACACTTTGCAACTAACACTAAAACAATCTAGAGTGATAATAGCACTATTGGCAATAGGAAAAAAACGACATATTTTTGATTTTGGGGTAAACTATCCCTTTAAGCCATAATTTAAAAACGGGTGGCTTTACAGCTTATTTTGGTTTGCTATAGATACCTCCTACACACAAACACAGCACCACCATGTTTAACTCGAGCAAAAGTAACTCCAGCGTTCAATCAGCAGTTTTAAAATAAACTACACCTCATCAAACCAACATACTTTTCATCCTTAGAGCAAAACAAGTAAAACATGGAATCAGAAACGTAGAGTAATGAATGTTGGGAGCCAAAACAGAAGCAGTTACACTTATCATCACATCACTGTGCCCTTATTGGGGTGCAAAACAACAAAAGATGAATACGAAATGCAGCATATAAAGAAAATGACATAAAACTTCTCATCCTTGCAAAAAATATTTCAGAAACGGCAGTGAATTGTTCAGGATTTATTTGGAATCTGTGCTTCATCCATACAGCTCAGTCTTAAAAGGTTATGCGAAAAGTGCTATTAAGCAGCAATATGAGCTGTCTGTCTGCTATCGTCCCATGGCAGCCTAATCATATTGGTTACGGTCACCCTTGGCAGAGTGCGTTTTTTAAAAAAAAAAAGCCACGAGGAGGTGTGTGTTTGTGTGCTGCAATTGCATAACTGCTGTGAAGCTTTGCAGAGATCAGTCTTGTAAATAAAGACCACCCTGGAGGTGATTACAGTGAATTATGGCTATAGAGATTGACAGCTCTGCAGGCTGTGTGCTTTGGCAGACAGAATACAACCTGAACCACTCAACACAACATTTTCCAGCTCCGCTTCCCTCTCTGATTCTGAGAAATGTTGTTACTCTGATGTTAAATGTCATTACGGCTGCACGACAGTTTAGCGGGAATACTCATCTGCTATGCAAATGACTGGTGTTTAATGCATAATCAGTTTAGTGTGACCCAGATGGTTCGCTGGCAGCGAACTGGGTGTTACGAAATGACTAAAATACAACTGTATGAATGGGCTTCACGTGAAAGGAGCAAATGCTGGATGGGAGAACAAGGTGGTTATTTTATTTTATTTTTTAGCCTGGTGAGACCATCCTGATGACGTGTCTGGACTCCCTGCCACCACAAACAGTTTCCAGAAATAATCTGCACCGTAACTGACAGCGTAAACAGACAATGAGGGAAGGTGTTGTAGTTGATGATGTAAAATGCAGACTTGCTAAACACTAATTTCGGCTCTTGAAGCAACAAGCGCAAACTCTAATGTTAGTAGAGTAAACCCAGCACTAACTGAAAAGGACGCACTTGCAGAGTTCCTTGAAGGAAAAGACTATTTTGCTCTTTTTCCAACTGGATTTGGCTAATTGGCTCTGATGGTGATGAAAATGTTCCCGGGTACAAACCCATGTTCACTGTTGTTTGGCCACTGATTGTACTAATCGAGGACTAAATGCGAGGGGCTGCAAAGCTGGGTATCACAGCCATGCAGCTCGGTGTTCACAATGCTTCAGACAGACAATAAGGATGCTGCCATCTGGTATTCACCAGAGGCAGCTAGCTGCTGAATGAGAAATGGCAAAACATGCTGCCAGTGTATCTTAAAAAACCTTATTGTTGTCAGTGAGGTACACGCCACACACAAATGGTAGATATAAATACACTGTAATTTTTACATGTACTGTCTAACGTAACAATGTATTTGTGGAGTAGGGCTGTGGGTGCAGGAAAAGGGGGGACAAGACTTTTTGTTCCTGCACTTTCTGTGCGTACAAGAAGGTATCACAGGGTCTATTATCATCGACGAAGCGGTGCGACCAGGTCGCAGTCAGGTGTGCTCTGCCAAGTGTGTCAGCAGTGTGCCAAACACAATTTTAGTAGTTCTGGACATGAGGTGGGATCAGAAAGAACTGATATTGTAGGCGAGTGGATTAAAACCTCATGAAGCTTTCTGCATCATGAAGCGCTGGCAGTTTGGGAAACCCGGAGAGAATTTTGTTTTGGAGGAAACCAGTTGTTGTCAGACACTTTGGATGGGTTTGGGTTCAAAGCCCGAACAGTCTCTATCACATCATGTTGCTCATCAAAGTCAAACAATCTACCTGTGTTACCGAACAGTGTTTAGGATGGATTCACCAGGTGAAAGACTGACAGGAACAGCCAGACATGAGAGAGTCATTAGCACAAGGAGAAATTTTAAGAGATTTACAATTTTCTGTGGAGCTGTGTGAACTGATTCTTATGCATTGCGTCTCTAACACGCCTGTTGATGTGCAAAAGAAACTGTGTAGAATAATTCATCAAATGACTTATGATATGCACATTAGCACGTGGAGGTCTGCGGTTATTTGATGCTGAATGTATGAAATATGAGCAGCAGAATTGGCATGTGGAATTGTGGTTCAATAGTGCACACAAGCTGCTATAGTGATAACTACCAAACAGAAACCCAAACTCGGCGAGCCGATGTAGTCTCCACATGAGAAATGACATTTTTTTGTCCCTCTGGTGTTGGTGCTTTTGGCTTTGTTCAGACTGCCAGCCCATATCCGATTTTTGTCACATCCAGATTGTATCCAGATTGATTTAATGAAGTCTGAACAGCAAATAACCACGTGAAATCCGATTTTTCGGTCACTGGTTTGCAGATGTCGCCAAATCTCTCGATGCACGGTGGAGCCCCCCATGAGTGCAGCTCGAAACAACATAGTGTTTGGGGCAGCAGAGAGTCCAGACTGATACAGGGTGCATTTGTAAATCTAATCTGACGCACTGCAATAAAATTAGAGAGCTGTTCAAAGACACTGAGCGCTCTGTTTCTATATAAATGAATGAACTGTGTCGTTAATCACACATTCTCAGAGAGCGACACGAACTGCTGAGCTCACATCATCCGGATGGTCTCACCAGACTAGTTTTTCTTTAGATGAACTAAAAACAACTGTGCGTAGCCTACATACAGGGTTAAAAATGAGACACTGACAAAAGCGTTGTGATATTGTCCGACAGACTCTGAGCCCTCCATGAACAGAGAGCCGCAGCAGAGATGACAGAGCAGGTACAAAACAAGCCATGGATCAGACGGATCAAGCGGGACATTTATCAAAGATTTTCAAGATGTTTTGTTAATTTGTGCAGAAATCCAAAGTGCCAATTTGATTATCTTTTCTGCAAAAAAAAAAAAAAAGTGGGGAAAAAAGCAAATCCTTGATAAAGTCAACAAAGCAATCTGCTCAGCCGATCAAAGCTTCAGGATTGCTTGTCGGTGGGCCCATGCAACGAGAGCCATTCATTGCATAGCCAGGCAGCTCGTAGCCATGGCAACCTGGAGATGGAGGCAAGCAGAGTGGGGGTGGTGGGTGGCATCAAATGGCGGAGGAGGAGGAGGACGCTCCCGCCCACTATAGCGGTCTTATATAGCGTGAGGTGGGAGGAGCAATGGCATGTCATGTCTAAGCCCCGTTATCTTATTGTAGCCAAGAGGTAGTGAAGGAGGACAGAGAAGAAGAAGGAGAGACTGAACAGAGAAGAGAAGAAGACTGGAGGGGGAAGGAAGGTGAGAATAAAGATGAGAACCTTAATTAATTTTGCAGCCTCTGTGTTTGTTTTCCCCCCGAAAACATAAGAAATGAAAGGAGAAGTAGTGCTAAATGATTTTTACTCTTTTGCCTCAGCCAGTTTGTTGTTCATCTCTTTACTTTTCTCCTTGTCCCCCACCGCTGGCCGGTTCTCGGGCTGGTTCTCCGAGGTCGTCTTCTTGGAGCCCTTCAGCGCGGCGCTCTGCTTATCTTTGGCTTTCTTCGCTGGCTTGCCCTGGCCTGCTGCTGCGGCTCCAGACTTTTTGGGTTTAGAGCGAGGGACACTACACCTGTCAACCTAAGGATGTCGGAAATGAGACTCCTGAGCTTTACTCTAAAAATTGTGTTGTGCAATGAGATGAGAATGGCAAGAATTTGATGTCACCATAGAAACAAACTAGGCCTCACCTGTTTGGTGGGGTCTATGTAAGGCTCGCTGTACAGGCTGCGTATCCTCCTCCTCTCCAGCGCCTTGTTGTCAGCAGGCTGCAGCGGGGCTTGACCCTTGAAGGTGGCGCTGTAGCTGGTCTCTAGGCTCGTCTTCTCGTCTGGCGGCAGGTACTGGGACCTGGCCCGGATCATCTTGGCCGGCTTCACATCTCTGTACGCCTTGTACTCAGTTCTGTGTGAGAGAGAGAAAATACATAATGACTTTAATCACTTTATTTATGCAACAATTTACAATAGATACATCAAACCTCCACCCATCCCCCAAAAAGAAGGAAAGAACAAAAAAAAAGAAAAGAAAATAACAACAAAACATCATACAACCCAGTGGCGATATGCATGAGTTGGGATGAGAATGTGTTGCTTTTGTGCGTCTTCATCATATCTTTTTAATATTTTGTGTGCAATCTTTTCTTTTGTTTTGTGGCTAATATCTGTGGTATAATTATGCAAATCAGTGATTATTTTGAGCCTCTACATTGTCTCTGGCGTGTATATATGTCTGTATTTTGTTGCCGACTGTCTAAAAAAACCTTCTTTGTTGGAGCATCATGAAAGAAAACCTTTTCAAAAATAGATATTTTAGACGGCATGACATGAGCTTTGTAATCTGTGTGTAGAGATGAAGTGGTGCATTACTCCTGTAGAGCCGAGCATGTCAGAGGTGCTGCAGGTGGGAGGAGGTCTGCACCGCAGCGTAGTGGTGTGATACTCTGTAGTCCTCACACAGCAGTTCTGAAGAAGGTCAGCAGCGTGGTATTCACACAGAGCCGGCTGGCCTGCAGCATGTGCTCTATATCAGTCTCTCCACATTTATAGGCCTATGGATAAGTGTGCCACAGAGTGCAACCACAGCAGCTTAATACCAGCTGCATATTAATTTACTTTAATACATCACACTGCATCACTCTCTTGATATTTTGCACATTTTTAGTTTTCTCTGCAGTGTGCTTCACACAGCATCCATTTATTTCAAGCAAACTGACACTGCAGATACAGAAACTGTGTTAATCTGCAGTATTTCTGTTGTATGAGGGCAGCAACTTTTTTTTAATTATTGGTTAATATGATGATTATTTTCTCATTTAAGCCTTTGATATCTGAGCAAATTGGATTGAGCAAAAAAAAAAAAAAAAAAAAAAAAAAAGACCCAAAAATTAACATCAAATTATAAATGACCCAAAAATTATCATCAAATTAGTTTTTAAAAAAAGTACAAGAAAATCACATGAAAATTAGTTTAAAAAGAAAAATATAATAATTCTGTAAAATATTTTCAAAAATGTTGTTATTATTATTTTTTTCCCTATGCTAATGTTGCGGTTTCAAAAAGTTAACAAACAAAAAACCCCATGCTCCCCCTAAATAAATTCACAGTAAAGTTCTTCAGTGTGCGGTAGTCGATTCTGTTTTTCACTTATAATTCTTAAAGTTTAGATTATTATTTCAAAACTCAAAATAATCTCACGA
This sequence comes from Plectropomus leopardus, assembly GCF_008729295.1. Classification (NCBI taxonomy): domain Eukaryota; kingdom Metazoa; phylum Chordata; class Actinopteri; order Perciformes; family Serranidae; genus Plectropomus; species Plectropomus leopardus. The sequence goes on along the minus strand of NC_056475.1, from coordinate 4,228,982 downwards.
TGAAGACCTGAACACATGTTTAAGCGCACAGCTTTCACTCTCTAAACGGCCTCGTTCTAAATTAGAAAATATGCAGTTAAAACACCCTGTTACAGTCTGCTGTGTCCTGATTACTTTGGACTGTTGGGAAGACTGGACTAAGTGTCTGTTTAAGACTCATTTAAGTTGCCTTCATTTGTTACTCTGTCTTTTGGTGTTTTCTTGGTTTTTGGATGTCAGTTGACTGTTCCCCTCCCCCCATGTACTCATCTACACACCTGTCCCGCATCAGCCTCGTTTGTCCTTCCTGCTGCTCAGTTTCGGCTCCCTGCCCGCTCTCCTGCCTCTTCACCGTTTTCCCCTCACCCGAGCTTCTCTGCCCTTTTCCTCCACCTGCACTTCATCCACTCGTTAGACTACTTTGTATTTGAGTTCTGCTTTTCAGTCCAGTCTTGTTTGATTGATCGATTGTGTGATGTTCAGTAGCTGTTTCTTAGAAATAAAAAGTAACTGAGTTCCTGTTGCCTGCCATCTTCAGCATATAAGTCCTCAAACCCACAAACAGAAAAATGTCCAGGCATTAAGGAGATAAAACAACACTGAATTTGTCAAAAAAACAGATGCCTATAAAGATTGTATAATTGCTGAAACAGCACAAACAGATATTTTCGTTAAAAAGTGACAGACTGCTCCACCCAAAGTGTGTGAAGGAGCAATTCTGCAGGTCCTCCCTTCCTGCTGCTGTCAGACTGGAGAACCAGTACTGCTCCCAGTAGACCACACACACCAACAGCACCTCAACTACTGTGCAATTTATCACAATGTGCAATTATTTTTCATGTGCAATTGGTGTGTATATTTTTTCCACTGTTTCTTGTTTTTTTTCTTTTTTTAGTATTTACACTATTCTTCTTGCTCTATTTCTATTTTTTGTTGCTCAATTCCTATTTGTAGTTTTGCATTTTGTTTTTTACTATTTATATTGTTCTTTTTGCTCTTTTTATCTTGCACATATTTTACTTTGATATCTCTCTGCTGCTCTAATAATGCAAATGTCCGCACTGTGGGGCTAATAAAGGATTATCTGATCTTAAAAATATCAGTAAAACTCATCTCTGATGACATTCACAGAAAATTATCTGCTCAAAAATCAACACTCATTTACACAAATTTATGCAATCATTTAGTTTACTTTTTGGATTAATTTGTGCAGTTTATCGATTATATTGTTATTGTTCTGCACGTTATATAATGTGAAATATCCATAAATGTGTGACCTAATCGTTAGGGTCGTTAGTTCACGTAATGACAGAAAAAGGAAAAAACACCAAAATTTTCCCCAACAAAGACAATACAAAGTTTTGTAAACACAATGAAACAGAAAAACATTATCATTGTGAAAAATAGATAACTTTAAACTTGCCTTTGCTATAAAAGTTACTGTTTGAAGGGCTCGTTGGTCATCAGGTGAATAAAAAAGGAAAACTGTCACATGGGGAAGCTTCTGTTTGATTGCGAGCCAAAATTAACCTCAGATTTCTTTGTTTACTCCTGTTTTTACAGCCAGAAACAAGCAAGTAGCAGTTAAAACACAGCAAAAGCACATCAGCAAATTTGGCTCAAGTTCAACCTGACCCCTTCAAAACATTAAAATAATTGTTATGATGTCTTACTTCTCCTGCCACAGGATACAGTGATGCTGTAAAGCCAAAGGAAAACAGACAGTTCTCTGTTTTAGGCCCGTCAGATGACACCTATCTGTTGTCCCCTGTGGCTCCAGTACAGTCACAAACAAATAACTTTCCCTGACGCAGCACAATTCAGCTCGAGCGCAGTTGTAGCCAAGGTTCAGAGAAAAAGTCACAGATCCCTGGGGCAACACCACGGAGAGCGCATGCAAGAAAACACAAGGCCAGGAGGCTGTACCCGTGCCTCATTAGAACAATCTGTAACCCCGAGTCTTACCGAGACATCAAATCAATAACTGGCAGCTGTGGAAAACAGCCTCGGAGACCGTGTGATCCTGTTTATTATAATGTATGTTTCAGCGACAGGCACATTGATTTAACATCTTTTAATGTATTACGCTGAGACGAGGGCGATGAGAGTGAGCTGTGTGACTTTGGATCGCAGTGTGAACGTTTGGCTCCAGCATTTCCAGATGGAAATTTTAAACTACTTGAGGCTTTAAATTATAGTATGCAAATCAAGAGCATATAAGTTGAAATACTTAAGGGCTGAGGGTATGAAAGCACGGTGGCGATGGCTTCTCACTTTCTCCGTCATTTTAATGTCAACAGAAGAACAGCAGGAGTATATTGGTTTTTCTGGAAACGATAACGATTATTAGTAGTTAATGAGACCGATAACTGATATTTGGAACCGATATGCATTTACATTAAAAATTAAAATACTTCTGTCAGTATTAAGAATTTGGGATAATTCGAAAATTTGAAAATTTTGATAAAAAATGAATAAATAAATATAGCTTCCTGAGGTTTTACAAAGTAAAAGTTCCTCCCATGCTGACACTTTATTTGCACTTTTTATTTAATTAATTTTGTCAGCGATCATTATAATAAAATGCTGATATTGACAATCAACAAGGTCGATAATCTGTCTACCCCAGCACACGCACACACACACACACACACACACACACACACACACACACACACACACACACACCCACACACACCTCTCACACACACTGCGAACTATACCATCCTTTTCCTTTAAGGGGAAGGATGCACCACATTATGTAGCTTCTAATTTTTACTTAAAGGGGAGCATACAATATAATGTATGGATTTACCATTACTGAAATTAACTTATTAGCCTAAATAAATCAGAGAATAGAATAAGCTTATCTTCCAAATAATATAAATCTTATCTTACACTATGTTGCATGGAGGGTAGTATCTTTCCCATCATAGTCACAAACACTGATCATGTCTGGAAATTAATAAAAAAATGAGAAAAAATGGTCAAATTATGCTACATTATGGTACTTTTGGCTGTACTGATTGTACAAACGTAACGGCAATGCTGCCAGGCTCAGACCTCAAATGTCCTCGTGGTTGGTTGTCATGAGACAGCGTGTGGAAGTGAAACGATAAACATCAGGACTTCTGAGTCTCATACTTTTCTCAGGGGATTATTACTATTGTGTGATTTTTGTCCCACAGGGATAGTTCAGATCTTTTGAAGTGAGGTTATATGAGGTACTTATCCATAGTCAGTAGGCGGGTTTCCATTAACTCTCAAACTGTAAAAATTGAAATTGTGAATATAAAACATGCCTGACGGAAACACATCAAATTAGTAAAAAACCCCCAATTATTGCAAATAAGTTTTTACGCTCACAAGAGGAGGTATTTAAGGCGATTCCAAAAAACCACGTTGTTGCTCACAAATGGCTAAATGAGACTGAGGAACATCATACATATCACATGTCACATATTACGTTATATCTATGTTATATCGTTTATTTTTAGGCTTTAAAGACACTTAAAGTGGCGTCCTTTAATGAAGATTATCTTGCTGAACAAAACATGTAAGTACGAAATGTTTGTTTGCCGCAGAGCTTATAATGATCCAACATACAATGGAAAAATCTCACAGGCTTTTTGACAAAGGATCCAGGGCGACTTTAGCTTTCAGGCTGGCATACAGAAAAACATCCTCCCTGGGTCTGGACAAGACTAATTAAACTAACGTAGACTAAGAATCACAACACAGCGGAGGCTGATCAGAGTCTCATAAACATATTAGACAAATTAAGATGTTGCTCTGATGATGATAAAGAGAAGTAAAAGTTTCACAAAAGTTATTAAAATCCATAAACACATGGACTGCATGCATGGCTGAAAATGTGAATTTAATGATAATTTATAAAGGTTACTCAGATATTTCATCTAACCTTTCTGAAACTGTCAGCAGAATATAAATAAGTGACATTTATAAATTAAAACAGATGTTCAGTTAACTATACGTTAAATCCCATTAATCTAAACTTTAATTAGCTATCAGGCGCTAACATTTAAGCTGTTCGTGTGTTAAACAAAACTGAGGCGTAAAAAGTCATTTTGCCATAATATGAAAAGTAAAGTATTTATGATAAAGGGGCGGGTGACGGTGACACGGCGACAGAGGAGACGTGGAAATCACACAGAGAGCGATTACATAACTCGACTGAAGTCCATTTTTAATGCTCGACTGGGCCAAGAAGCCACAATGCAAAGACAGGTTATACAACAAAGTCCAAGGCCAAGGCTCTGAAGACTCACATGACACTACAGTGTGTGTGTGTGTGTGTGTGTGTGTGTGTGTGAGAAAAAGACAGAGGCGGATTGTGAGTGCAGACAGGTTTGACAGTGAAACACCGGTCTGTACTGTGCAGTTGGTGCTATTCATGGACATATGACCGTGTACCAACAATAACGCCTGTGTCTCTGAGGTCACCGTGTACTTGGTACTTGTTTAAGTGTTTAAAAAGCCTCCTCGGTTCAGCGGGCGTCACGTCACAGAGTCGTATCTGTTACGTAAAGCTACTGGATATATCATGAGCGAGAAAACGTAACAGTGAGACGTTCACATGAGGCTGCTGTTCCCTTCAGCTCTGGAAATATTATCTCTCTGCTCAATATCTTGGGATGTAGTTAACCCTTAGGGACGCATTTTACGCGCTTTTCATTCTTCATTTTTTGATGATTTTGGCTATGTTCATGCATATTGCATACATTTTGGCAAGATTGTGTATTTTTGGTTAATCTTGGAATTTAAAGCTTAGCTCCTACATTAAATCTAAAAAACACTATGTAAACAAAATTGTTGCATTCATACTGTTAAGTGCAGAAAACAGTCTTAAGCTGCTGCCTTCTACGAGCTGTTTGAATCAAAGTCAAAAAGTTACGTCAATTCTGTATTGTCATTGTTATAAAATAAAGAAAGAGCACAGCATCTCCCGGATTCGTAAAACAATACTTCAGAGATACTTATAAATAGTGATAAATTAAAAAATTATAACAGTAAAATAAAAAGCACATTACATCATTTAAGTAAATGAGAGAAAGCAGCTAAACTGGAACTCCTGAAAAGTGCAAATTCTGTCATTTGATTCCAAATCAAGACAATCTAAAAGAATTGCTTTTTCTTCTGCAAATATAATCTTGGTATAGCCTGGGAACCAGATAAATCGGCAGAATCAGGTTTTATTTGCTCTGGCAGCTGCGTCTGGTCCCCCTCCAGTTCAAGATTTCCAGCCAACCAGGTTGGACCGGGTCTGTCACAGCCATTTATCTAATATGGGGTCAACTGAGACCATCAGAGCTTTAAAAATTTAAACCTGTCCTTAGACAGATGGTACAATTCTGAATAGCGCTGATTTATGCTTAAAAAAAGTATTTGATGCATCAAAAAACATCAGCTGTGTCACGCCATCACACTGCAGTCACAGCTTGACAAGTTTTCTTTGTTAAAAATAAAATCTCTCAACAAATTTCAAATAGGCTCCTCTCTTTTCTCTTAGTATTACTATCTTTTACTTCTGCGTCGTTTCCTGCTTTGTTATTTCGTAAGATGAGTCACTGCGTCTCGGGCAATGCTATCATACCGCCTGATATTTCTTGCTGTGTGACTAAAGCTGCTTTGGACGGCCGACCCTGCTGACCCGCTGTGGTGGACGGGATGTGCGGAGAGAGGCCTCGTCACTACGACCAAACACTGGCAACTGACAGGGGTGGAACGGCGCCAGGGTACAGCACTGCTGAGCTCCAGGCGACCCGGCTCTTACATGGCACAATCTGGACCGCTCTCCAAAGAGAGTGAGGAAAGAAAAGAATAAAGACAAAAGTCTGCAAATTTCTGCACTGTGGGATCAAACAGTTTTCTTGACACACAGTTACAGCTAACAGTATGTTGACAGTTTAGTGGTAGGCAGCATAAAAAAGCCAAATCTAATTTTCTCCAGTTAAAGATCATTATTGGGAAGATGCTGACATTCACTATTTAGGCTGAAGAGAACGTCACTAGCTTTTCAGGTCCTGGACAAGTCAGAATTCAGAATTAAATGAAAAGTTCAAGGATCACCCAACACGCTCTCATCCGTCGCCACTTCGTCAGTAGACTTTTGTGTCTACATATTATACTCTTTTCGTCCTCCTGTGTCTGCTATTGACGTTTTGAGGTACCGCAGCCGACGCTGGATTTTCAACAAAAGCATAAGGTTAAGATTAGAAGAAAATATCATTGTTTGGTTCAACATTCATATGGGAAGTGAACACTGGCGTCACAGGTGAAAGACCAGGGTTTGCTGGACCCATTCATCTCCCCTCCCTCCCTCCTGCTCTATAGGGACCTTCCAGCTCCTTACATTATGTCCTTACCGGTAGCGTTTCAAACTGATGCCATCCATTGGTGTATCATACGGCCGCATCAGGTTACAAACTGAGACCGCCTGATGGTGCATCATACCACTGTGAAATGTGGTTTTGGCGTCCATGTCTGAATGAGCTGCATTACCATATTTAGTACACTGCATCCTGAGAAAAACACGAATATCCGTCCCGAAGTTCATGGTAATCCAGCCAATAGCTGTTGAGGCATTTCACTAAATATCAGAAATGTCGGCAATAATCATGTTCATCCTAAGAATAAGCAATACAATTTATTTTGATACAAAATTTTCACCATTACTCATTAAAACAACAAAAATATTATCAAATTGTTGCTTTGGTAAGATGAAGCCTGTTTCATAAAGAAAACCCAAGCTCCTGAAAATGGCATCAGTCTTCTCTTTTTATGCAACCATTTAAAAAAAATCCAATCAAACAAAAAAAATCCAGCCAGCCGAACAACCTGAGAAATCTACTGAACAAAAACCAGAATCTAAAGGACGTCCATCTGTTGATTTGAATATAGCAGATTTGGGGAGGCCCCATTCACTAAACCTTTTTGGGGACCCAGCTATTTCTGTGGGTGGTCAATCCATGAAGTTTTTAAATTAAAGGTTTAAAGACTAAAACTTTTTTCAACCAAAAATTGAGGTCAAAGCAGATACTGACTGATTCTTTGGAGTATCTGTGACCACAAAAGGTTATTTCTGTGGCTGTAGTCATGTGAAATCCTCTTCTTTTCAATATAAAACTGCACATTTTAGTGGCCTTTAATTGTGAGGCACACCTGTGCAGTAATTATGCTGCTCAATCAGTGTCTTCATTCACCACACGTGTCAGGTGAATGGATTATCTTGGAAAAGGAAACCTGCTCACACCGCTTTGTCAAATTTGCAACCAAAATTTGAGAGAAGAGAGAGCTGCAAAAAGGTCTTGAATCTTAAACCTGTGAAAAATGGGAGCAAAAACAAAGTGCTGCGTTTAAATTTTTGTTGAGGCTAAATCCTAATAACGTTATGTGTGTGACAAAATCCGCAAAACACTGCTGAGACTGTGCAGTTATTACTGCTGGTGACCGCAGTGATTCTGGCTCTAATCCTTCAACAGTGCTGGCCGGACAAACACTGAAGGACTGGTCTGCTTCTCTCACAGTATTCCAGCGAATCAATCTGCCCACACACACACACACACACACACACACACACACACACACACACACACACACACACACACACACACACACACACACACACACACACAGTGCTGCAGCCTCACTTCCTCACAGTGTTTCTCGGTGTGTCAGCGGGTGTACAGCCTGGCTTCTGGTCAATACTCCCTCTTCCTCTGGGATCAGTTGGCTTCATCTCTAACTCACAGCCTCTCAGATTGTGGCTCAATGGAAACAGCTACACTGAGAGCTAGAACACTACATACAATATCAACAGGGGATTGTCAGTGGGTACAAATGGTGGCTCCCACACACATCTTCCAAGCATTCTTTGCAGGAAAATTGCCGTGCCAAACCATAAATAACAGTTTCAGGAATGGCCCAAGGATCGTGCAGAAGAGCTCAAAGCATTGACCTGGCCGCACAGTTCCCCTAGATCCAAAAACTGATCAAACATCCACAGTACATGGCAATACCCCAAATGTCCAGTGTTGATGCCTTCAGAGACCCCACTGTGGATCGGACTTGGATCTGAACTGTTGAGACATGGACACAGGATCCCTTGAGTAGTCCTGTGGTGTCTGGCACCTCTGGCAGCCTCTTTTCCACTGCACAGAAACCCTAAAACCTGATAACATTTTGATGCAATGGAAGGGTTAATTCACACCCAAGTCTGGCGTAAGATACTGACACCAAAAGCAACCTTTTGCAGTGGTATGATATGCCGCGCGGCGGCATAATTTGTAACACGGCATCGTTGATAACACAACTAGACAGAAACTATCGCTGCATCATGATACCCCGCTGGACGCTGTGTCATTTATCTCAGACACCGATGCCAAAAACCACCTTTCACATCAGCATTATATGCTACGAAAGGTGCCATCAGGCACAAATGCAGCTGGTAACAGGTTATATTTAAAGCTGGAAGGTCCTTACACGGCAAGCAGGAGGGGCCCAACAAATCCCGGACTTTCACCCAGAACCCTGGTGTTAGCTTCCCATATTATTGTAGCTTCTGATGACGTCTCGGCATTAGTTGCTATGTGCTTTTGTGGCTAAACTTAACCATGTGTATTTGTTGACATCCCGGTGTCGTTAGTGGCATCCTGGAACGGCAACAGCAGACATTGAAGGATACCTTGAACATAATATGTAGATCCAAAAGTCCACTGACAAAGCAGCTATATGTGAAGACTTGGGATTAGAACATGTTGTTCCTGCAGCACAAAAACAACAAAAAAATAATTTTTTGTTGCATGCTTTAAAAAAATTTGTGGCCACAAAGTTCAGCTTTTCAGTTATTAATAATGATCAGAGTTTCATTTGAGCTGCAGGTTTAACTGGGTTACGGCATCTTATATAATTCATTCATATCCAGAATCAAATCCAAAGACGTTTCCCTGTAAATTAACTGTAGTCAGATATGATGAATCCGATTAGATTGGTTACATAAGACCGACAGGTTTAACAGGCAGAACTCTGCACTGATGCAAAAGAATCCTGGATATCAGCTGACATTTTAGTACCACATTTTGACAATAAAATGGGTATTTTTTTTTAGGAAGCAGATCATTCAAAGTGTAGTTTTACTGCTAATGAGTTAGTTTGGGACCTGTGAGATAACAACATGCCGTTTTTTCAGAATGGGATGTTTCTGCATTCACTGCTTGTCTGTAGAAACATGAGGCTTTGCAGGCTCCCTAAGAGGATCATTTTTAAATCCAGCCGAATCCACTGGCCTCTTTACAGTGCACTGTCTGGTGCCAGGAGGGCTATGTAAACGTGACATAAAAGACAAAGTCGTTTCCACTTGATGGAGCATCCTCGTCTGGCAGAGGGAGGATTTAAAGTGCCCAGGTGAGAAACACAAGAGCACCGAATCAAAAGAAGAAGCTCTTGAGATTGTGCTGCAATACGTGACACAAATTAAATGAAAGATTCATGCCTCAGTCTCTCTCTTCCTTCTTGAACTCAATCAACCTGCACTACCTGCCACACTGTCGGCGATGAAACTCTCATTTGTCACTCTGTAATTTTGCTAACAATTCTTTACGCAATCTGCTCTTTGTGTGTCTTTTATTAGCTGCATCGCATGATGGAACAAATAACGCTGACAAGATAAAGAATGGCTTTTGTCTTTTACAGCAAAAGAAAACATTAACAAAGAGTCCAGCTGCAGCTGTTTGAGGCGTGCGACTTATTCTCATGCAAAAAATGGCATTTTGAACATAATGCAGCGAGTTGGCGGCGACATGAAGGCTGGGTGGAGCTTGTGACTGGGAGGCTGTTGGTGGAAAATGCTGCACCACTTAAGGCAGGAAAAGAAATAGTTAACACAGCGGTTGGCAGAAAAGAGCTATAGTTGCCTGTAGCATTTCTGAGGTGTGCTGCAGAAAAAGAGCCTTTGTGCTCTCTGTGGACGATTGAAAGTTTGTAACAACATCAGAAAATAGAGCTTAGGGGAACTAGACTTCACGTGTAATTGGCCCGGTGCAAACCAACACAAAGCAATGGATGGCTGGCTTTGAATTAACAGTGAATGTGGCTCCCTATTAACAGTTGCTTCCTGCTACAAAGTCTGTACATGCACTGACTACATAGAGTTACTGATTGCTACAACCAGAAACAGGATCTTTAAAGATGATGATATTTAAGAAATCTGGCATATCAGGCAATATTTTTTATTTGTATAAGCACATATCATTATAAAAAAAAACAACCAGGGCTGAATGATTTGAGGAAAAATGCAATTTTTGTGATTGCAAATTTTGCAACTCAATAGGCCATATTCAAAAAGCTTTCTAGTATAAAGAGTTCTATAATATTTTCTAAGAATTTCCTCTTTTAAACTTGTTCCTGCTTAAGGTAAAAGTCATTCCCAAACCGTCATAACCCTCAAGAGAACTCCTAAGGTGAAAAACTGTTAGGAGTATCGAGGAAGACTTTTTAGAGGCCTGAGAGTTTCTTAAGCAGAGAAGAAATTGGCATAAAAATCAAGAGGTCGGAGAAATTTTCTACAAATGCTGAATGACAGTGAGTAAATTAAACGTTACAGATGAGATGGTGCAGAGACAATGTGTGGTTGATTTCATTTGAGATGCGCTCACATCTCCAACCCCACAAACTAACGGTATAAAACCAGAAATAAAATGACCACAACATTAACATTTTTGGCATTGGAAAATTCAATAATGCACAATGTGTCAGTGAAAAACTCTCAGATTTGGTTCCATAAACACTGGTGGAAATGCCAAATTGCAAAATAACCACCAGTGTTGCTGTTTGTTGGTCTCAAACAGCGATCTCCTGAGGTCTGCAGCTTAGCAGCCTTAATATCATACCATCCATCTTCTCCTTCACCTCCTGATGACAAACTCTGCTCATACACTGCATCACTTTAGAAAAAATGATATGCTACGTATGAAACACACAACTATAACGTATTTGTGATTTGCAGAAATGTACAATACAACATTTTCTTCTGCCATCTAGGCTGCAGAAGATCTGCATTGGATGTTTTGAAACAACCTCCCTTGGGATGAATACAAGGTACCACAAGGCTCTGTGCTGGGTCCTTCACTATTTACACTCTATATTATTAATATTATCATTGACTTACAATGTCCATTTTTATGCTGATGACACCATCTTGTATACATCAGACATATCTTCAGACATCTCTGAATGCTAACAAAATGTTTTTTATTCCTGTTTGCATCTTCCTGCCTTTCATACACTTGATACAACTAAAATTGTCAAATCTTATAAATGCACTTGGGATTTGGCTCACTCCTAAACCTCATGCTGAGCAACTTGCACAGACACAAAAGATAAAAATGAGTTTCAGTAATGGCCCTGACTGATTATGCATAAAAACGAAAAAGTGAAAGCAAGCCAAAAAATACCTTTACAAACATTTCTTTTCAGTGCATGTGTTATGTGTTAGTTTCTGTGTGTGTGTGCAATGTAACTGTGTGCACACATGGCATTACCCCACAGCTGACCTGCTTTAAATCTCCGCTGGCAGACCAAGACAGACAGTCGAATGGGCTTCTGCTTGTCACGGTGCAGCCATTTCATGCCGTGTGGGGGGAAAGTGCTCTGGGCTATACCCTGCTGACTGCTCAACAATACAGACACAGCAGCACCAAACAGCTGTAAGACTCTCACTGACCTCACAAAGTACTGTTCACCTCTGCCACACAAATCAAACTTCAGCCGGCGTTCCCCACTCAAATCTCCACTTTGTTACAGCACAGAATCAAAATATACTAATATGAATCCTTTTTGAAAATCTGTGAATCAAATGAAACATTTTACAGATTACAGCAGTGATACCCAAATTATGGCCCACAGGCCAAATCTGGTCTCTGATCTGGTGCCAGGTGGCCCCCAACAACTTTCGAATTCAAAATAAAAATAAAGACATTCACACTGGGAGTTGTTTTTGTACTTTCAGTACACATAAAGTGCCAGAGTGCTGAAAACAAAACATTAAAATAGATCTTTTTTTTATCAAAAAAATACTCGTGGGGGATCCCCCCGCATTCCCCACAGAGGTCCTATCTAAGCTCCTAATGTCCTAAAATCCAAAAAATGTCTTAAAATCCTAGAAATGTGCTGAAAACCCATAACATGATTAACTATGAGAAATGTCCTAAAATTTTAGAAACATAAGAAAATCCTAGAAACATCCTAAGTTCACAGAAACGTCCTAAAATTTTAGAAACATACAAAAATCTGAGAAACGTCCCGCAATCCAAGTATTGTCCTGAAAATCATAGAAATGTCCTAAAATCCTAGAGACATGTATGGGCTGCTGCGACAGGCCCCTGCCCTCCTTTCATTTTGCAGAAGTGGCCTCTAAGTAAAGTAAATCGAGTATCCCTGGATTACACTATTCGATATAAATACTGAGATATGGACAGTGAAAACTCTAAAAATCCACCAAAAGCCAGATTACAGCAGCAGCAACAAAATACAAACAAACACAAATATAAAGACTCATATATCACATCATCTCACACTCTCCCAACCAACAGCCTTCCCAGGACATTAATGCAACTGATAACATCAAAGCATATCCTCAAGAGACATGCGTACAGTCACTGCGACATGCGTGACTTGATGCTCATCCATCCACCACCAGTCCCTATCATCCTCTGGAACATTGCATAATCAGACAGAGATTAACCCCGCGGACCTAAACACCAACAGTCAACTCCACCTTGACCCTTTCTGTTTAATTTGATTACCTTCTGTGTGGAAAATAACAGCTCTATGATGTTTTTAAATGCTGCGTGGAGCTCTGAGTTACTTGTTTCTAGAGACTTTCAATTAGTTTGTGGACAGCTGTTTCACCAAGTGATAAATTAGTCACCCTCAATTAAGTCCAACATAGTGGACAAATTCACATTTCTCAGGCCAGCGATGTAACAAACAACAAAGCTCTTGTCTTAAGTTGACCCTCATTTTTTAAGATTTTCTCCCTGGCAGGCGACTCTTGGTACAAGAGCAAATAATTAGTGGAATATTTGGTTAGCAAGATGCAACATTTTGCTAAGTTTGTCATAATTTTACAGGTTTGTCGTGTACTGTATACCTATGAAAAGTAATGCACTAGAATTTGCGTGTAATCATCAACCAGTAATTCCTTTTTAACCGATGTAATCATGAAGGCTGCAATTACGTGACAATTATGCTGACAGGGATAAAGAAGGAAGTAGTATAAAGAGCAAAAGTTACATAAAGAAGAAGGTTGGGGTATTAGATGGGTCAACAAACACAGGACTTTCGCCCTTAAGACAAGTGTTTGTTACCTCATCTATTTAACATTATGTTCAGACTGTTCTTACAAACTGTTTGTAAATTTATTTTTATTTTTTAAAGTAATGTACCCAAATTCTCACATACCCCAGTGTGCCAACAGGAGTAAACAAGGTCTCAAAAATCCAGATTTCCTCTAAAGATGCATGTTCAAAACTGTGTGAACTTTGAGTCATTTTATCATAGGTCTTTTACATGTTTCTTTTTCTAAACCTAACCACAGTGACTTTATTTGCTTAAACTTCCACAACTCTACGACGTAACTGTGCGTTAAGGAAGTAACATCATTTTTGTGGCACTAATACAAACTGTGCTTACATACAGAATGCAGAGTGAGTGAATGCAAACTTTTAGATTCAGCACAATAAATGGTTAAGTTTCACTTTAACTGCGCCTGGTGCTCCTCTGCTTCATCAGTGACAACAGTACACTCGGTGCTCCTTCATAACAAAGGTCAAGTGCTGCCTAAAAGCAAACCGAAGCTTTAAACGTTCTCAGCTAATTGAGCTCAAAATTTCCAAGACGTATTAGTGTATTGGTATATTGTGGAATGTGTTTTTTAACATATGTGTTGTGGTATGCATATTGCAGTATGCGTATAGTTGTAAATGTTGTGATGAATACAGGCCTTTTGTGGTATATGTACTGTAGCACTGTATGTAAAATTACTCCCTATCAAATAAAATAAATTTAAATAAAAGTATGACATCTGCAGTATGATGACCCCTGTGACCCCTCGTGGAGGCCTGAGGCCTCTGTGGTGAGCAGTGATGACAGTGTATAAACTCACTTGTAGGAGCTGTCGGCTGTGATCTCCTGTTTGATCTGCCTGTTCAGGGCATCCGCCGCCGCCCTCCCTCTGCCCTCTCCCTCCACCTTCAGGACAACTTTCTTCTGCCCCTCTTGCTTACTGGACTTCTTTTTCCTCTCGTGGCCCTGCAGCAGGTCTTTCTCCTGCACCTTGTCGGCGATAGCGCTCTTCTCCACGCCACTGTCCGCATCCGCCAGCTGTTTGGCGTGCCTGGACCTGTCCGGGGCGCGCTCCTCACCAGGGGGCTGTTTGGGTATCCAGGGGTGGTCGTACCTTTTCGGGATGGGCCACGGTTTGTAGTCCTTCTGGTACTGGGTCTCGCTGTTGAACGGTGTTTCCGGTCCGTGGTACTCGTTCTTGGGTTTACAGCTCGGTTCGGGTCGCACCTTCCAGTGCTTAAAGTCCTCGCGCATCACCGAGCTGCACACGCGCTCCTCGGAGACGCACCTCCGCGGCGGCCGCGTCGCCGTGCGGGTGTCTGCGCGAGACGGCTGCGTTTCTATGGCGACCCGGGCCTGGGGAGGGTGGAGCGGCGGCTGCAGCTGGATGTGCTGCATCTCGGAGACGTCCGTGTACTTGGTGAAGACCAAAGGCACCGCAATGTCAGCCTTGTCCAGCTGGTTCCAGAAGCGGGCCATGCAGCACGCCCTGCTGATACAGGGCCACGCCATGCTGACCTGTACAGAGCTCCACTACAATGCAATTTGTCCAAAATAAGGGGTAAATGTGTCTCTGCACTCGGGAGTCCTGACAGGAGAAAAACAAGATGTCCGTGTGTCAGGCTGCACGGATGGCTCTGATGTTGTAGACGTTAGATTGGGTTATTCGGTAAATCCATTTTGCTTCTAAAATAAACAGATTTGAACTATTTTATTTTCAAAAAGCAACCGTGCAGATGTCTCCTCTGCTTCCCTCTGTGTCCGCTCTGTCCCGTGCGTCTTGCTACATCACTCCACGGCAGCGCACTGCAACGAAAAACAGCCCCGCCCGCCTGCTCAGCATCCCGGAGACAGAGCTGGAGTCACCGAGGAGGAAAATACGAGTCAAGTCAGAGCGGATAGCAACGAACTTCCGGCTTAAAATGCGGCGTAAAATGCATGATGATGCTTATTTTGAAATCGTGTATTGAAAAACGAGGCAAAATAAACGAAAACAAATCTAAAGACATACATACATACTGTTATATTATAGGTAAATTATCTTCACGTCGCGTATCTGCAGCCATAAACACCTAAATTTGCTGCCTTTATTATGAAATGTTGATATTAATTTCCTATAAGGCTGATAAACAAGGTGTGCTTGACGTAAAACATGCGTTTTTACGCACACGCACGCTGCGTAGTGGTACAGCAGAAACGACGCTTAGTCCTTCAGTCATCGTTTTCTGTCTGTCATCGTTTGACAAAATCTGATTACAAATCACAATTTAACAGTCATACAGGACCACAAGTATCACAGAGATCGTACTGAAGCAATAGCAATTCAGTTTTTGACGTTTTAAGGGGCAATAAAAAGAGGAATTATATAAACAAATTCAAATGAAACATTGCACCATCAATCAATGGTTAACTTAAAATGGGATTTAAAAAACATCATATATGCCAATAAGTACATCATGTAAAAATATATTAAAACTGGAATTTAAATGTATTTTAAAATAGAGTTTAACCCTTTGAGGCCTAAGCAAATGTGCTCGATTTCTGTCAAAAACATGGGAAAAAGGCAAAGAGCAACGAATGAGGAAAGGATCCAATGATGAGCAAGAAATTAGTTAAAAAGTCTTGGAAAATTATACGACAATTAGATAAAACAACAACAACAACAACAACAACAACAACAACAAAACAAAACAAAACAAGAAAACAAGCAAGAAAAAGAATGTAAAAAACAACATTAGGATAATAACTCAGAAAAAGTTCTTTGAATTATAATAATTCTGTAATATAATTTTAAATATGCAATGATTGTTTTCCCCACTATAATAATTTTATCACTCTACTCTCAGTCTCTTTTTCAATGATTTCTTGCAGTTTGTAGAAAATGTATTACCAAGCTGGGCAATGCCTTTTTTTTCCATGCTTTTGTTTTCACACCAATTTTCTCTGGGTTCAAAGGTTTAAATGATTGTGAAAAGCGTCTGAAAGCAGCACAAGAAACGTGATGTTGCTCCAAGCTTCAAAGGGCTAAAAAAATGAGAAAAGCTCATGTCTGATGTATAAAAACACAGACAGCATGAAAGAAATATATTTCAGGAGGAAAAATAAAATTATTACAAAGAACAATTAAATATTGTGTTACTAGATAAATTAGTTAAAAGGACTCCTATTCATTATTGGACTTAATATAATTAATGAATAATTTAAAAACGTATGAATTATGGTAGCAATCTTATTTCAATTATGCAAAATACATCTTATTAAAGCCATAAAAATGTCCACTGCTACTGATTCATGCAAACTCTCCTTTGTGACAAAGACGTTGTTGGCGGGCTGAGCCAGCAAAGAGAACACATGAATAATGCCGACTCATTACACCCCCCGAGGGCCTGCTTCACATTGGACCACAATTCTTAAGACATCTGACAGACAAGCACATTATCTAAAATAGAGGTTTTAATAATGAAAGCTGGCAGCTCATTTTTAAGATGCAATAATTACCATTACTATGTTTTCATTTAATGTAAGTGCATTTATATTTGTTTGTGCATGCTTGCAGGTAAAACATTAACTGACTGAGTGAGCATTGGAGGTCAGCGTTAATGAGGTGATTAAGATAAGCCCTGGATAAATCAATAATTTATGAAGATGCAATCAAAGGGCAAAACTGAATGGAGTGGCAGTTATAGCTATTGGTCCCGGCAAATGTCAGTCTGATAAAAGCTAATGAGGGGAACAGATTGAAACATAAACAAAAGAAAAAAGAGAGAGATCGAGATCATGTAAGGTTTTTAAATTCCTCTGAGCATCTGTTGGTGTCGATTTATGAAGCAAGGCCTGAGGCTCCTCCATTATCTCCTGTCAGCTTTTTCCCTTCTTTATCAATACCTTGAATAACCTTTTAGTCCCAAACTTTACAAAACTACTAATTTCCTTCTTTAATGTCCTCACAAAGAAAAATCAATAGAAATTTATTCTCTTTGTATTTTTTTTTATTTCCTTGGGGTCTAATAACAATAATCAGTAATTTGTTTGGTTTAAAAGACCCCATAGTTTTTTAAATACAGGCCTCTGCCACAGTTAAGATGATAAAATATGCTTGTAATATATTAGTATACCAACATACATCAATTTGTTACAATTGAATTAGCACTATAACCAGTACTAATATTATTTTCACATATTTATTCTAGATATTCACCAATAAAGTACTTTGAAAACACCTAAGAAATGTTGATAAATCATATGGATATAATCTTTTCAATCTTTAATAACATTAAATGTATGGTAATAGTTTAGCGTACATCATTTAAGAAGGGACAGTGAACATTATTAAAGGCATAAGGTATAAAAATGCCGGAATAAGCCAGGGGGCTATTTTTCATCTGTAGTCCCGAAGCCAAGGAGTTACGCAAGGCTTCCTAAAAAAAAATAAATAGAACAACAAAGAAACAGGACATACAGTTAAGGAATAAATTAATGGATTTATAAAACAAGTGAATATTCATCCTTTTTTATTTAATAAAAAATGTAAATGTATTATCTTAGCATCACTACCTACTAATCATTATATAAATATAAATATAAATATAAATATAAATATAAATATATAATGGAATGATCATGAGATTTTTTTCTATTTCTTAGCAATTTTATTTACTTTACTTTAGCTTCAAAAACGTAATCATAAATGGACAAATCAACATTTGTTCGATCATGTTTTTTTTGATAAATTATTTGACTCTTATTCAATTTAAATTTTTTTGTATTTCAAGACCTGTGAAACTGTAACGTGTCAAAAAATATTCCTATCTTTGAAAACCCAACCACACAGAGCCATCATGCTTTTTATTTTATTTTATTTTATTTTTTTTAATTTTGTTGCTGACTTCCTGTAGGAGGCGAACTGACAAGGCAGATTATTTAAAGACACAGCGACATCTAGTGGATTCTTTTAGCGTAACATACCTAAACTGAATGGTAGATATAACTCAGTCAGGTTGATTTGAGTTTTTCAGATAGAAATTATAGTGACTCAAAAATGTCCCCAACCAAACGTTTGAGCAGAGCATTAAAGGAAAAAAAAATAATAAATCAAACAGCACTCATAGTGATTTTTTAAAAAAGTGCCTCTACAAAGGACCTTTATCTCCCTCTGGACCCTGACGTTCAGTTACATGATTGCTTAAGCGGATGGGGCTGTTTATAACCACACCAATGTATCAGTCATGCTAACTAACCACTGACCGCGTTTCACGCAGCACAGGAAGTTAAAAGAAACCGAGCAACATAAAAAGCTCTTTGACTTTCCCCTCTAACACTTATTATAGTGGTTGTTCATGTGGATTCTCTCCACACACAGCTCTTTCCTCACGGGGTCAAAAGTCAGATGTGTGATTGACAAATCAAACCCCTCATTGAGTCTGCGAGATAAGGTGAGGTGATGGTGGAGAGGCGAGAACTTTGGACCCACTTCACTCGCTCCTCTTCTTTGCCACCGGCTGCAGCGCCTCGGTTCGTCTCTCTTCTTCAGTGGACAGCATGAAGATCGAGTTTGCCCCGTTGGAGACTCCCCTGCACCGGAGGCTGCAGACGGCCACGGTGCTGCAGTGGGTCTACTCCTTCCTCGGCCTGGGTGAGTGTGCACATGTGTGAGTTTACTGGAAACATTTGAAAATGATACTGATGGGCAAGGCAGTAGGGTATTTTTATGCATTTTGGGGGGGACATATTATAAGAAAGTGGTTTCCAAGGAAATTTTGAGTGCCAAACACATCATTTTTCTGCATTATTTTGATTTTTGATGCATAAGTTTAGGTATTTTCTGCATCAGTTCATGTGAAAATGCAGCCTACTTCCTGCTGTAAGTTGCTTCATCTTTTTTTCATTTTATGGCAGACTGCAACTACTGACTGTCAAAATAAAAGTCCTCTACTATTCCAATGTTTTCATTGAGGGAACAAATACTCATGCTCTAAATTTTTATGCCATGTGCCGATAGGATGGCAGACCACCTCACGAAGCACAAATCTACAGTTTGATTTTAAACAGGAGGCGTTCAAACATGTCGGCCTGACAGCTTGTAGGCGAAGTGTCAGTGAAAACTTCTGTAAAAATAGACATGAACTGTTGGACGGCCACATGAGGGAGCCAAAAGCAGTTCATGACATGAGCAGAGTGCAGTCTGCACACAAGGTTGCCCTCTCAACAGACTCAAGTTAAGCTGTATATATATCTTTAAAAGTTTTATTTGTCTGCTTAATACTTGTTGTTGGGGCTCCTGGCCTCAATGCAAAACGTCAGATGTCAAATTGACGAAAAATGACCACAAGGAGACACAAAACCCACGAAAAGATGCATAAGGACTACACAGAGATGCAAAAACACCACAAAGTGTCTTACTCCTGTTCAGTAGAGATGGTGGGGCCTTTTGCATATCTGTGCCCTGGGGCCCATTGACTCATAATCCATCCATGTGTCCTGGATTTGTTTAGCTCTGGAAGACAGCTCTCACATATTGACAGTTTCTTTTGTCTGACAGATCTCTACAGCCCTGTCATGTTGCAAAATGATCAAAAACTGAATGTTATCAGTTTATTTATTTCAGTTTCCAACTTATACAGTTAGGTAATTATTATTTTTAAAGCAGTGACAAAACAAAGCAAGTTCTTCTTAGCTTGTTGCTAATTTACATTATTAATTATATTCTTTCTTTTGTTTTTTCATTATAAGAAACCCATTATCCTCTTGAGGGTCACAGGGGGGCTGGAGCCTTTCCCACATGACACTGGGTGAGATTTTTGGGTGGACCCCGGACAGGTCGTAAGACTATTGAAGGGTTGACACATAGAGACACACATCTACACCTACAGCAAATTTAGAGTCCCCAATTAACCTAAAAAAAACTCCACACAGACTGGCCTGAGCTGGCCTGCAGGTTTGAACCTGGAGTCATTTTGCTGGGAGATGACAGAGCTAACCACTGTGCCAACGTGCCACTCTTTATTAGCTATATAAAAGTGGATAATGGGGTTTTTGGAGTGATCAAGCAGATGATGTTCAGGTGCTGCGATTGACTCCAGGCAGTGGGAGGTGTGTCCTGTGCTGTCAGCTAGTCATAGCTGGTAGTTTATTGATTGTTGTGACAATAAAGATACTTAAAAAAAATTTTCACAAGTATTTGTCTTCATAATATTTAACTGTTATTTAAAGGATATTTAGTAGCGAGGACTGTAGATTGCAACCAGCTGAAACTTTTCCAGGTAAGAATCCCCTTAGTGTTTATTGGTCAGGAGGTTTTAATGGAAACTGAATTATCTGCAGAGGTTTGTTCCTGTCCAGAACAAATGGACTCAGTGATTTAAACTGGTTAAAAAAAACACAGAATAAAGCATTTTCTTTGGTATTATTCTGATGTTTGTTTTGTCAGTTTCTTTCTTATTTGGGGTCATTTCTTAAGTCTTCTTTTCACGTTTCTGAAATAAACCAAGCCACTTTGTTTCAAAGGGTTAAATAAAAAGGTGTGGTGTTGTTTCTGAGAGAAAGTTTAGCAACTGAACACTGATGACTGTGTGCACCCGGAAAATTAGTGACACCCAAAATAAAAATGACAACTATGACATCATATTAAAGTGTACTGACATTATATGAGCACATTATGCGACAGCATGGATCTGCTACGACCACCAAACCTCCAGCATGCACTCTGAGTGAACTCAATACTGATGATGCAGAACTGATGGTTTTTACAAAATGTCTAATTGAGCCAAACACATGATCTCCTAGTAAACACACAGTATGTTTATGCGTCATGACAGATCAGCAGAACATTTCATACACTTGTTTACTGCACTGTTTGTTCTTGTTGCTAAAAAACTCATGACTCTCCTCTCTTCTCTCCTCAGCGCCCACGTGCATCTTCCTCTTCTTCTACCTGCTGTTCACTCGCTTCTGGCTCATCAGCGTGCTGTACGCCGTCTGGTGGTTCTTTGACTATGACACGCCGGCACGTGGAGGCCGCAGGGTGCCTTTTTTGTGTGGCCTCAAACTTTGGGATTATATGCGGGATTACTTCCCCATCAAGGTGAGAGAAAGCTTTTAGATAGTTGTTAAATGAGCAGTAAAAGTACTGTTTCCACTCTGTGTAAATACACTGTTACAAGGAAAAAGTCCTGCACTGAAAATGTTACTTAAGTAAAATCAGGAAAATGAACTTACAGTGACCAATGCAGAAAAATAAAAAAACGCAAAACAAAAAATAGAACACATAAAAAAACCCTCAGAATTTGAAAAAACACTCAAAATTATTTAAACAAAAAAAAAAGTCAAAATGATCTAAAATAGAAAAAAACAAATCTTCATAAATAAATATATCTATAAAAAAAATAAAAAAAACCACCCCAAAACTCAAAATTACAAAAAAGAAAAAAAAAACAAACTCAAAGTTATGACAAAAAGGAGAAGAAAAAATCAAAATCAAAATCAAAATCATTAAAAAAAAAAAATAGAAAAATGCTTAAATTTTTATCAGAAAAATTTTAACTAAATCAACTGATTAATCAAATTGTTGCAGCAGTACTTATATAAACTCTTTGGTAATTTAATTTATAACAAAACATCATTTTTTTTATTATAAATTCTTATGTTTTTATGCAGATATCTTAATTTGTAAAGTAACCAAAACTGTCAGATAAATGTAGGGAAGTAAAAGTACAGTATTTAGTGGAGAAAAAGTATAAAGTGACATGAAGAAAAAATACTCAAGCAAAGAATAAGTACCTCAAACTCATACTTAAGTACAGACACATTTCACCACTGTGTACGAGGCCTACATGTCAGCCACTGTGTAAACTGTATGTGCACAGCATTAAGCAGACGGTCCCTGTGAGGTGTGGCGGCGTTTAGCAGGTCAGAGAAAAGGACATCAGAACATCTCGCTCTGTCACTTCAGTTTATCTAATCAATGATCTTCAGCTACATACGAACAGCCGCCGTTATCTTCGTCCTTGGCAGCAAATAAACCGCTGATGGATGAGGCCCACCGGTCCCCTACAGACATGTACAGTATATGTACACAAACCCAAAAAAGTCAGCCTTTTTGTGGTCTGATTAAACACAGAGTGTACTGCAGGGCATGTGTGTTTGACGAGAGTTAGAGAGAAATTTCACTGTCAATACTGGACCAATTTTAGAGTAGTAAAATACTATACTGAAGGACATTAGAGCTCCCCAGTAATGAGTCTGTCATCGTTTCCCAGTTGGGAAGTCGTTCCTCCGACTTTGTTGTGTTCATGTGCTTTTAGGTTGTAAAGTGGGAAAAACACGGAAACTATTTAATCTAAGTCACTCTACAGCAGTTAACATTAACACCATTTTACACATATTTCACACGTGAATTTATAGAATTTTTTTTTTTTACCATTGACCAAAAATTAAATTAACAAAAAAAATGAGGAAAAAAGTATCTTTAAAAACTATATTTATAAATCTTTTAATCATACAGTATATTTAAAATTACATTAAAGAACAAAGAAAAGGTTCTAATCTTCTGTATATTTTTTTGTAATTTTTTTGTCAATTTTTGGGGAATTTCTTATTACATTTCTTGTCACCGTCTGTGGTTTGTGAAAGAAATCAAGCCAATTTGCTTAGATTTTTAAAGGGTAAAATACCTGTACCTTATTTATTTAATTTTTAATCTGTTTTTAATAACTTTATGAGCTTAAATAATTAATATAAATAATTAAGAAATGTGCACAATAAACACATCAATTAAACTGTAAGATTATTATCTAGCTTTCCGCTCAAAATGTCAAACTACTCATTCAAACTATTACTTTACGTAATAAGTGCCCCTCTAATGATTTTTCACATATTTCTTCACCAGACGTTACTGCAAACCGAAGACATTTCAGTGTTCACAGGCGCTGATAGTTTAAATACAAAAGGCCGTTATTACTCTGCAAAAATGATGACCAGTCTCTAACAGCCGTGCCTTGAAACTGTCTGAAAAATGAAAATAAATCACATAAATGACATGAACATGAAAGGAGGCTGGTCACTACTGGCTCCACAGACATTAAACCTCCGCGTCAGACACTGTGTGACATGACAAACACTCTCAAGTCACCCTGACTCCACCGAGACCTGACCACCGTCCTTTCCTGCAGCCTGTTGTGTCCCTCCTGTGGTCACACACAAGCACTGCATACACATGATATGAGGTACATTCCTACTTTTGATCATTCAGTCTAATATGAGTTTTGACTGCAGTGTTTGATGTTGGGTGTTCATTTTTTTAACCATGAAATATAATGACCTCCTCTGTGAAATTCACTGAAAACAGAACCCGTGTTGACAGCGTCCACCACCTTGCAGAGGTCTGCATCGTGCCCTGAGCCGTGACTTACACTATACTTTGGACTGTGCTGATAAGACAAGAGCTCAACAACAACATCAATACAAGTTCAACTGCATATTTTATTCAAACTTTTTTTTGTATTTCCAAGTTTTAACTGGGTCGCTTTTATGTTTGCACAGTTCAGCCTTCGCAGCCATAAATAATAACACACAGTAATCCATAATGTTCTGTCAAGTTGAACTATGTGAACTAGACAGATCCTGTTCATCTATGGGAGAGAGTACATTTTAGAAAAAGACCTTAAAAGACACACCTTGCTGATTTAAAAAAAAAAAAAAAAAAACAGTTCTAAAAAATTTTGAAAAATATTGGGGAAAAAAGACAACAAAGGGAATATACAGTATATGAGCAACAACAAAAAATAAAAGCAGAATAATAAAAGCCAAGACAAGGGATGATAAGGTGATAACAGTAGTGAGAACTGTAAACACAGCACCATATAGTAATAAAAGTCAGGAGAAGACAGGTACAGAAGTGATAATCCTATAATAACAGGAACAATAAACTGTGCGAAATTAATAATGATAGCCTAATTCTGCCTTAAAACATAATTCAATATAATATTAAGTCTTTTAAAAATGATTTAAGAGATAATACAGACCAGTGTTAATAGTTTTGTATTTTTTTAATTATTTTTTTATTTTTGTTTTTAATTGTGGTTCTCAATTCAGTTTAGTTTCCAGAGTGAGTTTATTTGTTTTGGTTTAGTTTTATTATTATTATTTTTAATAGGTTACTTTTAATTTGGTTTTTAGTAGTTTCACTTAAAAAAGAATTAAGTTAAAAAACATAAAATTAAATAAGATAACATAAAATAAATAATAATAATTTGTTGACATCCCACTCCTAATAAATAAAATGCATTCCCTATATATTTCTCTTAAATTAAAATTAGTTTTGCAAAAAAAAATATCATTCTGAGCTTTTATAATTTTTGCTTCATTTAGACAGCTGACAGAACACGTTTCGAGAGGGGTGACTTGCAAAGAGTCCCATGATTTATGACGCAGTAAATAAAGTCATTAATCGGAGTCTGTATAATAATAGCAGCTAAAGTGAAAGTTATTGGCTACTGAATCCGTCTCTGATTTGACATCTTGTGTAAACGTATATCAGACAAAAGAAAGCTGTCTTAACCTTTTAAGTAATTCCCAAGAACTCATAAAATGCCCCACTTTGCCCGGATCTCACATATCCATCTCAAAGTGAATCATCTCCAGCATCATCTGACTGTATGCCACATTAAGCCTGAAACAAGGAGTCAATGTGAGGGCGAAGAGAAGAGCAGTGTCCTGCAGAGAGCCTAATTAGTCTCATTGGTGTGTCTTTACCCACCGTTTCTAATAACACCATCATCAGCTCAGACCAAAAGCTCAGCAGCTGATGTGCGCTCGCTTGCTTTTGGAGAATGACACAACAGATTTAAACAAAATGTACTCATCAACATGAGGATAAACGGAGTATGTTTGCCAAGTCAGGTTCATTTTAGAGCATATTTCACATGAGAGGCGTAGACTCAACGTGCTTAAAAAAGAAAAAAACAAATAGGCAAAAGCACATTTAATGAGAGCATATAATGTATTAAAAATATCCATTAACCACACACTGTAAACTAAATGCTTGGGGAAAAAAATATGTGTCCTCGGTGAGCATGTCAGCGAAGCAGGAAGGAGCTCTAAAATAAATTGTCTGTTTTAGTGGGAACCATTAAAGGAATCTTGAAATAGGAGTGAAATATTTAAACCTTTTGGTTTTAGTTGAGTCAAAGTCAAAGTCAAAGTCAAAGTCAAAGTCAGCTTTATTGTCAATTCTGCAGTATGTACAAGACAAACAGAGGATTGGAATTACGTTACTCTCAACTCTCTGTGACAGAGAGTAGACATAAATATATATATATTTAAAAAGAGATAAATAAAACTGTACAATTCAAACAATGACACAAAATAAAAAGTTGATACTTTCTTCCTGAGTGAGCTCGACTATATTTAACCCCTGCTGGACCACTCTCAGTCCAGCAAAAAGTGCATGACAGTAATCTGGTCTAATGTGCTCTGTGATTGGTCACTTTGACAGTTCTTTTGTTTATAAACAGCTGCGGCCATAATGATTAACCTTGTGAGCGCGGGGCCATCGGCAGCAGCTACCTGCAATACAAACAGAGTGGAAACAAAACAACACGCCACCTTTGTGAAGATCTGCTGTCGAGTACTTCACTACAAACCTGTTTAGTCTTTTAGCGAATGGCTACAGGAAAATGTTTGACCAAAGCACTTCGTACTGAATCAGTGCTGGGGGAAATGTGTATTTTTATTAGATAGTCAGAGGTGGATGAAGTAGTCAGAACATTTACTTAAAGTACTACTACCATCCTGTGAAGCAAGTATAATCAGGAAAAAAAATACTTACTGTATTAAAAGTAAAAGTAGGCAATGTAGAAGAATGTTATTTTAAAAACAAAACAAAAAACAGCACAAGCTACAAATGTAAAATTACTTTTTGAAAAAAGAAAAAACACCACCTAACAAAAACAAATTATTTCAAATGATAGAAAAAAACACCCCCAAACTCAAACTTCCTTAGATAAAAGAATAAAAACATGAAAACTTTATTTAAAAAATGGAAAAAAAACCACCCCCAAACCCTAACCCCAACCCTAACCAGAAAAAACCC
The DNA here is from genome assembly GCF_008729295.1 of Plectropomus leopardus. Classification (NCBI taxonomy): domain Eukaryota; kingdom Metazoa; phylum Chordata; class Actinopteri; order Perciformes; family Serranidae; genus Plectropomus; species Plectropomus leopardus. The sequence continues at coordinate 4,202,554 of NC_056475.1, read as the reverse complement.
TCAAAAACTTAAACTTTCCTAAAAAATAGAAAACAACACCTGAAACTAGCATGAAAAGAAAATACTCTAAGTACCTCAAACTCATGCATAAATTAAATACCTGAGTAGATGTACTTAGTGACTTTCCACTGCTGTAGATAACAGAAAAGAGGGACAAAAAAATCAAGAAAAAAGTACAAATAAAATCTGCCTGTTTGTCCCAGAGAAGATAACGGAGCTCCCAAATAATGGCTCAAATGTTACCGTAAGAAGAGTGGGGCCTTTAAATGCTAATTGCACACACGAATACAAACAGTGAGGAGAGCAGGTTTGTTTTGAGGACAATGCTGGCCATGTGCCGCAAAACAAACCACAACACATGACAAGCGACTTTTGACAGTGACCTTCGGTGCCTCCCACTATCTGCTCCCATCTGCTCTGGACCATAGTGGAGGCACGTAAACACTCTGCAGGTGAGATATCTTATCTGGTCGTTTACAGTTAATGAAGAACCATTATTTCTGACAATTTAGAGAAATATCACTCAATTTCCAAGGATTGATTACACACTCAAAGCTTGTCCAACACTGCCTGCCAAATAGAGAAATCCTCGAGTTAAATGTAAACATTTAAGCATCTCTGTGAACTTTCTGCCTCTGACAAACAACCCGAGAATGGCACTTTTCCAAGGCATTCGTGAGTCAGCAGATTTTGACTTTTAGATTGATTTGAAGAGCTGCCCCAGAGTCTAATCAGCTCCACAAGTTAACAAATAACTGTCCAATCAACACTCAGAATACTACAGAACAACCATAGAGACAGCTCAGATATCCTGAAGTGGGGTTGTAAGGTACTTCTCCATCGTCAGTGTTTTGCATGCTGTAGGTTAGCAGCTCAAATCGTCACATATTGCTGCTTTGTTTTGGTATCCTCCTGTGTCTACTGATGCCACAACCAACACCAGGATGTCAGCAAAAGCACATGGTTGGGTTTAAGCAACAAAATGCTGGTAATTAGGTTTTAAAAAACTTTAGTTGTTATTCTCATTTTATGCCTGTTAACATGCACTGTGTTTTTTTAATGCACTTCAGTTTTCACAGGAAATGTACAGATTCTGCTCATGAGATGCATACAGTCTTTTTCAAAATAAATGCACAACGTCACTAAAACAGCTTGTATTTACCTTTATTTTCCTGTGCAGCAAAAGGCACATGGTTAGGTTTAGATAAAAACTTCATTGTTCGGTTTAACATTCATATGGGAAGCATACACCGACCTCCCGCATGAAGGTCCAGGGTTTGTCGGGCCCATCGAACACCCCTTCCTCCTGCCCTTTGTGGACTCCGACGGCGTTACTGCTGTAAAAGGATGGTTTTTTTCGTCCATGTGTAAAGCAGAAATCACTGACCAAGCGGCAGTATTTGACGCTGAAAATGGAAATACATGAGTAAATGTCCAAGTTCCTAAAAATTGCTTATAAAAGCAGTGCTCGAGTAGATGTACTTCGCTACATTTTGGCACGCAGGCAGGAGGGATGAGAGATGGTGTAGAGCGTCGACACTGGGATGCAGAAGCACATGTTTGGGTTGCAGCCAGATAAGTCAACACAGTGCACCGTCAAGTGTTTAAGGAAGAATCAGATGACCCAGCATAAATGTAATATTCAGCAAGGTTACCCTACATGATTTTAAATAAATGTACAGATTTTTTTACAAGATAGTGAAAGTATATTGAAGAACCAATTTTTCATAAACAAGAAAGTAAAAGTAAAAAATTGACTGGATTAACAGACAAGATACATTCATGACATGGCATATAGTATCCCTGTGATCCCGTCCCCACATTAGTTCACCTGCACAGAATAGATACTATATATCATGTCATGAATATATATATATATATATATATATATATATATATATATATATATATATATAAATATGTATATATATACAGTGTGTATAAGGTCACTTTAAGGCACATTTATCAAAGTGTAAATAAATAAAAAACAATACGATGAATTAATTACTGTTTAAAATGTAATAATAATAATAATAATTAAATAGAAAAAATATAAATATTAAATTAAAATCTAAAATTAAATAAAAATATTAATATATATACAAAATTAAATAAATATACAAAAGATTCTTTTGTTTTCGTCTCCCAGTTGGTGAAGACAGCTGACCTCGATCCCAGGCACAATTACGTCCTCGGCTTCCATCCTCATGGCGTGCTGGTGGCAGGAGCCTTTACCAACTTCTGTACCTACGCTACAGGCTTCAGAGAGCTGTTTCCCGCCTCACCAGCTACCTGCTCATGTTGCCCCTTTGGTTCAGAGCCCCATTTTTCAGAGACTACATCATGTGTGCAGGTACAAACCAGCCAAAATATGCTGTATTTAATGCCATCAAAGGTTTTATCTGACGTATTTATTTTGTGTTACAACACTACAGGTCTAATTCCTTCCGACAAAGAGAGCGCCACCTACGTACTCTCCAAAAAAGGTGGCGGTAACGCTGTGTGGTTATTGCAGTTGGAGGGGCCCCAGAGGCCCTCGATGCCCACCCCGGTACCTACAATGTGCTACTGGCTCAGAAGAAAGGCTTCATCAAAATTGCGCTGGAGCACGGGTAAGAGCAGGGAGCCCCGGGGGAATGAGAGGAGTTTTCTGTTAAATACCTCTAATTTTCCAAGGTCTCGTGGCTTGCAAAAGGATTGTGTCCATCTATTCATTTTAGGTTTATTTGAGCTTGACTGTGGCCTTTTGAAACAGAGACTTATTCATGGAATATCCCAGGGAAAGCACATTATGAGATCAATTTCGGATGAGACATAAAACACGAGGATTTCAAATGCAGACAAATAATAATCAATTAAACAATATTTTCACTGAAATCTTTTTTTTAGTGCCCATCTGGTGCCGGTCTTCTCCTTTGGAGAAAATGAAGTGTTTGATCAAGTGGAAAATCAAAGAGGAACCTGGCTTCGCTGGACACAGGAGAGGCTCCAAAGCGTCATGGGTATCTCCCTGCCTGTTTCATGCCCGTGGTGTTTTCCAGTACTCCTTTGGTCTCATGCCTTACAGAAAACCAATCAATACAGTTGGTGAGTATTTTTCTCATCTATCAGTGTAAGAGCCACTTAATCACATAATGTGTACTTGGGAAAAATGTTAATGTCATGAAAAATATAGGTTTTGATGTTCAAGTTTTTACAGTTTCTGTATATTTTGAGTGGTGTGTAACAATAGACTAAACTTCAGTTATATATATATATATATATATATATATATATATATATGCATTACTTATATTAATTCTGTTAGAATGCAGGCTGAGTTATGTACCACAGCCATTGTGCTGAAAAGCAGCTTACGAACGACAAAAGGGCAAAGGATGACGTCGTGCTGGAAGACGACAAGAAGTCTACTTAGATGCAGATTGATAAAAGTTTTTGACTGTGCTTTATTGTGTAGGAATGTGTTTGATCGGTAGTGGATCAGACGAAATGTGATTATTTTCCAAAATAAAAGTCGTTAAAGTTTTTCTCTGAAGGGTTTCTTTAAGCTAACTTTTCATCGTGACGGGGAGGGGATGGGGGACAACTAGGTGAGACGGCTGCCAAACTGAAGACCACTGTTTGAGAACAATTAACAACAACACCGGTTGCTTTTGGCGACTCTTTGCTGTGTTTATATCAAATGTTTGTTGCACTGAATCTGGATGGTCTTTGAGGTACATCATGCCTTTTCCCATTGGAGTCTGAGCCATTTAATTTTGGGTGTTTTTCTCCAGCCTGTGCTTCTGTGCCACCATGTGTGGTTATTTCAAGCCAAAACATGATCTTTTCATTGTAGCCACTAGACAATATTGTGTTTGCATCGTACGTCTCTGCAGTCCACAGATACACTTAATTTTCATGTTTCATATTTTGACATCAGCGTATGGACAGAAATGTGAATAGTGCGCCACCTCGGTATGATGCCAAGCTGCAGACCACTGCTCAGGTGCAAATAAACAACAACAACAGTTCATTTTTGGCGACCCTTTTTGGCATTTCATATTGGCATTTGAGCCACCGTTTTTTTGTTTTCACTGACCCGGCCTGCTTTTTTCGTGCTTTTGTGACACCAAATGTGGGTGTTTTGAGCCAAAATATACAGTGGCCCGAGGGTCAAAACACTACAACATTTCAGAAAACAAAATAACATTTCAAAAATTTAACATTTCCCAAAACAAAACATTTTAAAAAAAAAAAAACAACATTTGGTGAGACTCAAATCACTGCCTGAAATGTACAGTGCCAACAGTTTTTCTGGTGACTGGGTTGTAAATGAATGATGGAGTGCATTAGACTTGTATGACAGAAAAAACCTCTGATCTATATCATCTATACGAATGTATTTCCCAACCAGCAGTTGATTTTGGCAAAGGCATGTAATGTAAATGCTGCCTATCACGTTTTAGATAAGCAGCCCTCAAATAGCATCAAACTGGGCATATTGTAAACTGTAAAGTACACTGACCTCACCTTGTCGCCTCTCTACAGTTGGACGGCCGATTAGGGTCGAGAGGAATCAGAAGCCAACGGCCGAGGAACTCGATGCCCTGCACCAGCGGTACATGGATGAACTCAGCAATCTGTTTGAGGAGCACAAAGGCAACTACGGCGTGGATAAAGACACACACCTGAACTTTGTCTGAACTGGACTGATAACGCTGTCGGTTTGAATGCATATTTATTTGTAAAGCTCGCCAGGCTCAGATATTTGTTTCAATTGCATCAGAAACGTGACTTTGCTCTGCAACCAGCCTGTTGATTAAAGATAAATAAACTGTTGTTGGTTCTGTAATAAGACACACTTCTGTATCTGTTTATATAAGGGACGATTCAATTACTCCATGAAAGAAAAGGAACCAGAATAGAGATACTCATCCATTACTGAGACCTGAGGCTGTTCACTCAGACTTCTGTGTGGGAAATCACTGCAGAACACCAGCAACACAAGTTTCCTCACCATCTCCCAGTGGTGGCATCTGTCTGGAGTTTTGGACTTTGTGCAAGACCTGACAACTTTCTCAAACAGAGTCATAGGTTGAATTCAGGTTGCAACATCATTTGGAGACGCTGTCATAAAATACCAATAATTTGGTATCTTTCCAAAGGCTATAAGCAGGGAAATAAAAATCTTTTATACACCACTCAACTGAATTTTATTTCTTTTGTTTCTATAATAAGCCGTGAGGACACTAAGAGAATAGTTTCACAATTTAATGCTGGAAGGTAACTAAGACATTGGTTTAACCCTTTGAAACAAGACCAAATTAGCTTTTTTTCTTTCCAAAATATGAGAATAACAGAGTTTGTAACTTAAGAAGAAATTAACCAAAAAAAAAAGTAAAAAAAACCCCAAAAGTTAAAGAGTTCCTTAAATTATAATAATTCTGTAAAAAAGATTTAAATATATAATTCTGATATGATAATACTGATTATAGGTTTTTTGACATTTTCCCTGGCTTAAATTTTTTGAGCACCTCTTGCCAAGTTGTTCATTGACTTTTTCCCTTCTTTTTTTTTTAAAGCAAATTTTAAGCAATTTGTCCAGGATTTGAAGGTTTAAATAGTTGTGAAGGCATCTGAATGCTGCGCCACAAAAATGATGTTGATACAGGTTTCAACGGGTTAGATACTGTACTTAAATATTCTTTTTTTAAGCACAATTTTAAGATACCTGAGCATTTCCATTTCCATTTTATGGGGGATGCATTGCACTTTTCACTGCACTACATTTATTTCACAGCTACAGTCACTACTTACTTTTCCATTGCTTACCAACATTTGGCTTGGGGCAGAAAAAGCAGTCATCCCTTATCACATTTCATGTCTTCCGGTCTTCCGAGACATTTTCCTTCTAAACTTCTGATGTGGTTTCTTTTCTGTAACTGCTTAAGGCCACACAAGGTCAAATTACCCCGTATTTAATTAAAAAAAACAAAAAAAACGGACAAAGATTAGAGAAGGAGCCATAAAATTAAAATTAATGCAAATTTGTGCTGCAGAGTTCACATCTGTTTTTCCTCTTTCTCTTCAATTAATTATGTCACAACCCTTCAGCTTTATCTTGTGACTTTTCAAAGGGGCTCTACGGGGACAACAAGAAAATGACTAAATGACATAAAAAGACACAAAACAATACAAAGAGATGCAAAACAGCTGCAAAGAGTCACAGAGAGATTTACAATGACTACAGAAAGGGACAAAACAAAAATGAGGTGCAAAATGACTAAAAAGACACAAAGCAACTACAAAGAAACTCATAATGACCACAAAGAGACAAAAAGGACAACAATAAAAGACAGAAATTTCAGCAAAGAGACACCAAATGTCTGTAAAGATGCCAGGCAACCACAGAGACACAAAATGACTACAAAGAGACACAGAATGACAACAGAGATGTAAAGCAACAACAAAGAGACTCCAATTGACCACAAAGAGACACAAAACCATTCAAAAAGATGTAAAACAGCTGCAAATTGACACAAAGAGACTCAAAATGAACAAAAAGAAACACAAAATGATGCACAAGAGACTTGAAATAAATACGATAGCACACAGCAACTCCAAAAAGACTCAAACTGACTGCAAAGAGACACAAAATATTTACAATGACACTCAAAATAAACACAAAGAGACTAAAATGACTGCAAGGAGACTCAAAATAACCACAAAGAGACAATAAATTGCTGGAAAATGACTTCAAAGAGACTCAAAATTACCACAAAGAGATGCAAAGCAACTGCAAAGAGACACAAAATGTCTACTAGGAAACACATAATGACTGCAAAGGGACAAGAGATGACTACAAGGACACTCAAAATGAATGCAAAAAGACTCCAGAGGACCACAAAAAGACACAAAGCAACTACAAAAAGACACTGTAGAGAGATGTGTAAGAAAAACAAAAAGACGCTAAACAACTATAAAGTGTGTGTCTTGCTCCTACGTAGGCACTGTTGTGGGGCCTTCTGCAAGTCTGGGCCCCGGGTCCTATTGTCTCATAATCAGCCATGCCTGTATGTTAAATGTGAAGTTAGAGACAGCAGACGATTAGGAGCATTAAGACCGAAAGCAGGTGAAAACATCCAGCCTTGAGGTCTTATTCAAATATAAGACCTCAAAGCTTTCAAATTCACATATTTTCTTAAATATTTATCTTTAAATTCATTTTATCGTATTAATCACCGATTGAGATGTGTATTCCTATTGAACATTATGTGAAATGAGTCTGCTGGACCTGCAGGTCAAACCTACTCAGTGATCATTGAAACGTGTCTCGTTTATTGTTTTATTAGTTCTAAATTCCACATTAAAATTGGAGCATCTGGTTTTGGATCAGGTTCCTGTGTGATAAGACTGTCGGTGAACTTTGACAGACAGACTTTCTAGATATGAGATGGCAGAGTTTTGATATTTCCAAATGAATTGACTGGCAGATTGGACAATGCCCCCCAGCCCTTTCAACACAGTCTGGACCAGATGTGTGCGTGTGTGTGTGTGTGGGGGGGGGGCTGATTAAAATGCTGACTAAAAGAAAAAAAACTTGTGTGCAAAAGGATGATGCAAAAGGGACACATCATTGGGCAAATATAACCAGTAAACCGGTGAACTTACTGTATTCATGTACATGATGCAGACATTTCGTCTATATCAAAAGATTGGCAAATTTTCTGTTAGACTGACAGTCTTAAATCATAATCAGAATAATTAGTTTCATTTCTTAACGTGTTGCGTAAGGTGGCCCTAGTGCCAGATTTTGCATCTGAACTAGGTACAGTAACAATAACTTTATTTTATTCATTTCTTTTCACATGATCAAATAGACTTTACTGGACCGCATCGACATACATAACTAACAAACATCTTTGCACATCTCTAGATAACAGAATTGGCCAAAGAAAATGTATTTAATTAAATGTATTTATTTATTTAGCCTGAAGAAGACCCTGTTGGGTTGCAACACTGTATCTGTTGTACTTTATTAAATATTTTGAGCTGTACTCCAGTGTGCATGTATGTATTCTCTTTGTTACATTAATATGTTGTTTCGTGGCCTTAATAACAGGCTGGATGTGCACACAACTACTCTGTTGAGCTTTGTGTTTTCTGCTCTTTACATCTGCATCTTTCCCCTAATCCACCTATCCGTGCCACTACGCATGTGTTTGTTGACGTTATGGCGTCGGCTGCCATGTGCTGTTGTTGCCTGAACGTTATCCCACCATGTGCTTGTGTTGGCACCCTGAAACATCAACAGCAGACGCAGAAGGATGCTTATAATGTAATATGTAGATGCTGGACACTGCAAAGTGGCAATATGTTACGACTTGGGATGAAAACATGTTGGACAGTCCCATTAAGGGCCCATTTTATTCATCTTTTCTACCCACATCAGCCCCACATACAATGTTGTCTGGACCCCAGAGTGACTACACTGTCTAAATTTATGCCCTGACCTCAACATTTTATATCCTGCAGAGCTGCAATCATAACACGACAAACTGATAGGAAATCAATACACCAGGCTTTGTGTTTTAGAGACAGTCATCAATACTAAGAACGTCATTATGATGGGGGAGTGTATTCATGTGTCACTCTGCTGTTTGGATAAACTGCTCCACAGTTGGTTCTTTATTGGGGTTAGGGGAGGTGAGGTCAGGTTAACAACATTATCGACTTATTTTTGAAGACAAGTGGTCAAGGTACAAATGAATCAAGGCCCTGTGCTCACAGAGAGCTTTGGGTCATATCTTATCTCGACTTCTTCTTCAAGGAAAACAAAATGTAAATGGAGTTCCACCTACAAGTCATGTACAACAGCGGCTTGATGTTTTCATTATTAATCACAGAGATAAACAAATGAGAAGTTACATTAGGACAAAAAAGACAAAGCATATTGAGTCTTTGAAACAAATAAAGAAAGAAGGCTGGTGTGATGATAAAGTCATATCTGTCGATGATCTGCTCCTCAGATACAGTATGATACACACAGCATGAGTTATATAAGAACATGTAACAGAAGAAACACGTGTGTGTGTGCAAGTTGGATTAATTGAGGTATTGCACAACACGAATCATTTAGGAACAGACAATACCGGGGGAATACTCAGCTTGTTTTGCACAGGGGCCACTTTTGCAAAATGACAGGTGGCCATTCAATAAATAAATAATAATAACATTTATCAGCATATAGAATAATCATCTCTGTCAAAAGGCAAATCCAGTAGCAGCAGCTCCTCACAGGTCAGGTGAGCGGGGGTGTTTCTAGGATTTGAGGACATTTGGGGTTTAATCTGGACCTCTGTTGGGGTATCCGGGACCACCATTGTCTTTTTTTTTTTTTAAATAAACAAACTCTAGTTAACATTTTTATAGGCACCCTGGCACCTGATTGGCATTTAAAGTGAAAACAATAATAATTTATCAATTTCTTTTTTTTTTTTAAATTCCCACTGTGAATCTGTGAATTTACAAAATGATTGAATGGCCACCCAGCACCCTGCAGTGGGCCAGATTTGGCCCATGGGCCATAGTTTAGTTTCACTGGACTGGAATAAACTAAACTAGAACTAGACTCGACTGTAACATTTTACTTTATGACAAAAAAGTGGTCTATAAAAACCTCAGAAAAAAAAGTAAGGAGGCATAAATCAAATCAAATCAAATCAAATTTGTATGTCGCATGTTTAAAAAAATTATATATATATTTTTATATTTTAAATTTTAAAAAATCAGTAAAATCAATGCTGACCAGCACTTTGAATCGCCCTGTTATATGAAATGCACAATACAAATAAACCTGCTTTGCCTTACCTACAATAAAGATAAATGCAAAGGATATTAAACGTTGATTGCTAACAGCAGTGTAAAATTGAAGATTATATCACTGATGTCCTAATTGGTTAGACGTGTCATTTCTCAACAGCAGCCGCATGTCAAGGACTGTATGACTGATTTCAGCCAAAAGCAGTTATGATTCTTGGGTCTGCTCCCACCAGATATGCGCTATCAGCTCAACTTTTTGGGATGAACTTGATTAACTTGATACAAAGTGCAACATTTTTTCCAGTAGAGACCGGTTATAATATTTATTTTGATAAAGTGATAGGGGGCGAGGACATGGACTGGGGGATGTATTGGAGGTGTTAAATCGGCACCGGCCTCCTTCAGGAGTCAACGTGATTTCTGTTGATTTAACTTGACTGTTGAGCTGATGTGATCGACCTGATTTAAGACTTTAGGCCAAGTTAATGATATTAATCATAACCGATGGAAGAAAGCAACTAAGTACATTTTATTCAAGTGCAGCTGCACAGTTTGAGGTACCTGTCCTTGAATATTTCCATTTTTTATACATTTCAAAGGGAAATATACTTTTCATTGCTGAATATTTATTTGACAGCTGTAACTGGCTTCAAATTAATTGTTAGAAATGTTAAATAAGTGATTTCTGACCATTTTGCTTGTGGTCCTGCACTAAAGGACCACAAGCAGCTTGCGGAGAACGTTCCCACAACATCGGCTAACGTTACTGACAAGTTGCAATAACGTTATAAAGAAAACGTTCTGATCTAATGCTCAAAGAACGTTTTAAAGATGTTTATCTTTTCAATTAATGTCCCTATAAGGTTAAATGCCAAGACCTGATGTTATAGCTGTAACATTGGGAGGATTTTTGGGTGATGCTCATAGAATGTTCTTTTTATAAAATGTTCCCACAATGTTACGTCAGAACAAAGAAAGAACATTTTCAAAGCAACATTCAGAACATCTTATTAAGGCCTGACATTACAGACCTTATTTTAATAAAAATGATTTTCATATGTTAACAATAAATGAATCAATAAATATAAATGTTAACATTTTAATATAATTCTAGGAACTAAAAGAAAACTTTCTGCTGAAAACGTTACTAAAACGTTGCATTAGTTGCATTGTGCCGTTCTCAGAACGTTTTCAGAACTAAAGATTGCCAGCTGGGATGTTTCAGATGTCTTGAGTTGTTCCACCAAAGAGAACAGATGATTTCACGTATATAGCTATCCAATATTAAATAAAACGCTTAATTGAAGTTTATATTTTCTCTGATAATACTTCTGTACTTTTGATTAAGAAGAATTTTAAATGCAAGACTTTCTTAACTGAGTTTTCCTCCACCACTGGATCTTCATGTAATTGCCAGCAGCAGTAGTCCTGTGTCCACCTTTCGCACGTCCCGGTTGGCGAATGTCTGTGGCGTGCCAGCTGGCAGACTCAGTCACTGTCAGAGGCCACAGAGAGCAGGACTTACCTGGAGGCTTGAACAGATGGCAGCCTCCTCAGACTTTCACAGTTCAGCCCAGAGCAGAAGTCACACGGGTCCGACTGACACATTTGGTGCCAGACAGTGCAACAAATGCAACATCTCTCCAGTGAATGCAAATAGTTTTGCAAGAGGTAATTTTGAATTAATCAGATAGCTTTGCTTTGATATATAGTAGCCAGCCAGACTGTCATTTGTCATATGTTTGCATTGGCTCAGCTTCTGACCATGTGAAACACAGTTTCATGAGTCAGTCAGGTTGGCAGCTGTAGTTTGTATTGTGTAAACGCAGCCACCTCTTCATACTGTTCAAATATCATAAATCAACCCTTTGAGATGTGAGCAAATTGGCTTGATTTCTATCAAAACCATGGGAAGAAGGAACTTGCAATGAGCAAGAATTTAGCACAAGAAAACTTACCTGAAATTAGCAGAAAAAAAGAAAAAACAAATAAAAAAGGAAATGACTTAGAAAGTGTTTAAAAATAATAATTAAAAAAATATATGATTACTATAAACAAAACATTTTTTCCATGCTTATTTTTAATAATTTTCTAAATCTATTATTTTCTTGCAATATGCAGAACATTTCTTGCCAAGTTGCTCATTGCCTTTTTCCACTGTTTTTGAAAAAAATCAAATGTGCTCAGAGTTAAAAGGTTAAAAAACTCATGAAAGGCATCTTAACAAGCACAAGAAAAGGGATGTTAATCCTCGTTTCAGAGGGCTAAAGGAGCTGTGTGTGACATTAATATGGCAGCAAACCACTATTTGTTACATAAAGAGTTGTAATGGCGTCCTGAGAAGAGAATGAAGAAACTCTGTAATCACAGCGTCTCTGTTCACTGTCTTGGTAGATGGATGCATGTTAGTGCATGTGAGGTTGTCTACTCCACTCCAGTGTGTTATTTCACTGCTTAACAAGTGAGACGAGAGCCGTGAAAACTGTTTAAATGGAGTGTCATCTGTCGGCCAGCGTCAGCCACCACGTAATTGTCAGCTGACAAATAACGTCGGTCTACACATCAAAAGACATGGTTGTTTTTCAAGGCACGGACAGTAATATTTACAACATGATTTTCCGTAAGTCTCAATGACATCACTTCCCTGTCTTATCACTCCCCTTTGACGTGGACATCTTTCTATGACATGTGGTTGTGGTGGCATTAAATGGTGCTTTTACTGCTCAAATTTAGCTGCAGATCCGGTCAACATCATCCAGAGGCGTCATATATTGCCACTTTGTCAGTGGACTTTTGTGTCTACAGATTATGCACTATGTATCCACCTGTGTCTGCTGTTGACAATCTGGGAAGCTGCAACCAATGCCAAGACATTGACAAAAACATGGTTACGATTGGGCAACACCATCAGTCTGTAGCTCCCTGTGTTAAGTGCTTACCAGCAGCATTTAAACCTGACACTGTCCAGCTGCGTATGATATGGCCACGACAGGTTCCATCTGTCCGCATTACCAACTGATGCCGTCTGTCCACGTATCATAATGCTGCGCCACATGCAGTCAGCTGGTGACAAACTCACCCTGCCCGGTGGCATATCATACTGCCGTGAAAAGTGGCTTTTGGAGTCTGTGTCTCATGCCAAAACAACTGAAAGAGCGGCAGTATTTGATGACTTCGGAATGAGAATGGGCTGATCTGATCTGCCGGCTATGAAAACAATAAAAACGATCACTGATTAAATAAATATATAAACAAAAAAGGGAAAAGTAAAAACAAAAAAACCCAAAAACAACAACCTGGGAAATGGCCTGAAAAAATGTTTAATTTTATATAAATTATTATGAGAATTATGAGTATAGTTTTCTGGACTTTTTTCCTGGATTTTTAAAGAATATTTAAAAAAAAATTAAATTACAAATTTCTTGCAATTTTTGGGACATTTCTTGATAAGTTGCTCTTTGCCCTTTTCACATTTTTGAAAGAAATTGCACGAATTGGGGTGTAAAGGTTAAAAGAAAAACTGGTGAAAGGCGTCTGAGAGCAGCAAAACAAAAGTAATGTCAATTACTTTTGTTTTTAAAGGTTTAAATGTTTTCATAGCAGAGAAAGCTTGTACATACAATGGGCTACGCTTAATTTTAAATACATAAAATAATAAAAACGACGACAGTGACAGTCAAGTTTAGTTTAGTTTAGTTTTTTAAAACACATCTGTCTCATCCACCCCACAGATTCAGACTTAAACCTGCACGAGAGGTGAGGAAGGATCAATGGTCAGTCCAGGCTCGATGTTTTTCTCAGTTGACCCACGTGACCGCCCCAATAAATTCAGAGAGAGCGGCGCAGCGGCAACACTGATTCCCACCTGCAGGCGTGCGTGTAGCTGCACAGGGAGGACGCCTCCAGACTCCTCGGCACAGTATTAATAAAGTTTATTCTCTTGTCTCCGCGTGCGTGACTCCTCCCCGCGCTGATTAAATGCCCGCGCGGAGCTTCAGTCTGCGACAGTTGAAGGCAGCAGAGTCAGAGGAGCAGTAAGGTTGGACTTTCATCCTCCTAACAGCGAGCACACAGCTGAGGTTTTTGTCTCTCTCGGGCACCGTCTCCATCCACGAAGACTCAGCTATGAAGACCATTCTTGCTGCATACTCTGGCGTCCTCAAAGGTAAGACGGTCTCCGGCTGCAGAGGTGCAGCACACGCAAACAAACAGAGGTGGTCAAACAAATCTGGGACAGGAGTGACGAAGGACACGCCAGTTTTATTCTGCGTGCAGAACTTCGTAGCATCTGTTTAAGAAAGTGTCACCTAGCTGTCCAAACTCTGTTTAACCCCCTGAAACCTGAGGAGATGGGCTCTATTTGTTTGTTAAGTTACTTATTTTGGCAGAAGAAGAAATAGCCCATGAATATGGAAGACATTTAAAAAGAAAGTGACCTGAAATTTAAAAATAAATAAAGAAATGACCTGAAAAAAGGGTTAAAAAATAATTCAAATGTTGTGTTTCATACTAAGGATAATTGTACATGTAGCTTTTTTCCCCTTGCTTTTTAGAAAGGAAAAAGAAAACAAAAAAAGGGATAAAAGTTAAAAAAGGACAAACGAGACTTGGAAAAAGTGCAACAAAAATTACAATAATTTTGAATATATATAATTTTAGTTCTAAATAAAGGTTTTTTGCTAGCTTTTCTAAATCGACTAATTTCTTTTATACCAACTTGCTCGTTGCGCTTTTTCTACGTGTTTTTGAAAGAAATCACACCAACTTGCCCAAGATTTTAAGCTTTTGTTGTCCATGCTTTTTAACCCAAATGCCTACTGCAGGAAGTGTGTGTAAAATAAGCGATTTGGATGAAATTTGCATTAAAGATGAGTTTTCCTGATACTTGTAGGAACTTTTCACACAATTCTGTCTGTATTATGTTTTTTTAATGAATCATAAATACTTAAAAGACTTCTTTTTTTGAGAAATGCAGTGTTTTTATCTTTATTTTTGTGTGTAATTGTTCTATTAGCTCCTTGGTTGGTTTAATTGTGAACTTTTAAATTCGGGATGCGGCTGTTAAGCAGAGAGTGAAGGCCCTGTGAATTTGACTTTTGTTAGGATCTTCATCAAGCCTCTTGAGATTTCTCTTTTAAAGTTTACCTATTAACCCTTTGAAACCTGGCAATGAGCAACAGAAGAGTAAATGACTCGAAGTCTTAGAAAAGTTATTTTAAACATTATAATAATTACATAAATAATTTTAAATATGTAAGTTATGACAATTATAATTTTTCCTTAGATATGTTCCCCCAGATTTTAAAAAAATAATAATTTTCTAAATGTACTTCTTTATTGCAATTTGTGGACCATTTCTTAACTTGCCATGGGGGAGAGGACAGTTTCTCGTTGCCTTTCCCCCATGTTTTTTTAAAGAAATCGAATGCTCAGGGTTCAAAGGTTTAAATACTTGTGAAAGGCCTCTGAAAGAAGCAAAGTGATGTCGCTCCAGTTTACAAAGGGTTAAATAATTAAACTTAAAAATGAACCATTTTATGTTTGTTTAGTTGTCTTCACATATATGAATATAATGAAATATAGGCCTTATTTTGAATTTTTTAAAAACCTCTACGCTCCTTAAAATCAAGAAGACCATGTGACCCCCCTTAAAGTTTTGGCGACCCCTAACGGGGCTCGGGACTCTCAGATTGGATACCAGTGTTTTAGGTGATACCAGAGGAGACTAAAAAGGCACAAATGTTCTACTACATATCATTTTTGTAGTGTTTTGCAGCCATTATTGCCACTGCTTGTACTGCTGCTGTACTCACAAATTCCTCGTTTTACATGCAACCAACTACCAAGGCAATTGTCTTGTTTTATTTTTGTTTTTGTTTTTCTACCATCTTTCTTTTTATTTTTTATTTATTTTAACTATTAATTCCTTGCTTATTTGGGGAAATGTTGTGAAGTTGCTCATTGCTTCACCCCATACTTTTGAAAGAGATTAGGTCACTTTGCTTTGTTCTCAAAGGGTTAATATCCTGAATGTACACGTCAGTATTATTATAAGATGGACATGGAAAAGGTGTGAACAGAAACAGGACGATCTCTGAGAGACACCTTTATCTGCAGGACAGTGTTTGTGCACCTCTCTGTCTGGGGACCAGTTTGATCTGGTTTAACAGATACTGAAAGTGAGCAGATTAAGCCATGAACTGGTCACTTTTTGCATTCCCAACTCACTCTCTGTCCCCCTCCATCGTCCACTGGCCCTGATTCAAGCAGTGATGGCCTTGAGGACGTCACAGCATCGTAGTGCTCAGGTATTACCAGCAGCAGCCTTGTGCTGGGTTATTTTCAGTGTGAGCAGATGGGATTAGGCGACAGTGTTTTCTCGGAGTAGATACCTTCTTCTTATTGGCTCTCTGTGGGACGAGCTTTGACTGGCTTCTGACGCTCTTAATGTGTCCGCCGTGCTCCCTCTTCACACACGGTCTCCTTACATGTAGCTGCATGGCGTCGCTCTCATGGGCTTTGGACGGAAAAGTGCCGGTGAGTCGCTGAGACTGAGCCGATGTAGGGCTGCTTGTTGTCAAACCTGAACTAGAACAGTATTACTACCAGGAAAGTGTTAAGCTTCTGTAACTGTGTCTTCAGTAATCCACCTTCATTGACTATTTTGATAAAACTCCTGTCATTGTCTCATGTTTTGTCTCCAGGCACGGGCTCCAGCATCCTCTCCGCCCTGCAGGACCTGTCCGTAACTTTTTGGCCCTGCAGATCCAAGATGGAGAAACACCTGCAGGTCATCTCGGTGCTGCAGTGGGTCATTAGCTTCTTAGCCATGGGTGAGTGAGTGTGTTTGTTTGTGTGTGTGTGGGGGGGGGGGCAATGTGCATTACACTCGAGCTGTAAGAAGGCAAAGAAACCAAGAAGATTTAGCCTGTAGGCCCATTAGCCTAATGGTAACGAGGTCAGGTCTCTGAGCTGAATACATGCTTGTTTCTGACTCCCTGATTAGACTATTACTGAGTATTTTAGCCCAGTTTTGTTATTTCTGTGCAAGTAATTAACTGTAGAGTCTCCCTTCTTCCTCCAGGGGCTGCCTGCACTGTCCTGCTCGTCTACATGTTCTGCACTGACTGCTGGCTTATTGCTGCCATTTACACTGCCTGGCTCATCATTGACTGGAACACCCCAAAACAAGGCAAGAAATCACTGTTGCATAGCCCGATTTTGACAACACAACAAGGCAACACTCAAGAATATAAATATAGAATAGAACATTTTGCATAAAATTATGGTAGAGGTACTCTAAAAAGTACGTTATCATGACAAATATGTACAGTATATCTGTTTCAGAATAAGAAAACTACAGTTTTGGGCAGATACGTGCAAACAGTTTTTGCAGAGAAGGGAAGTGTGCTGTAGAATTTTTTTAAAAATGGGTGTGATATATCAAAAGTTACTGTGTTTAGTGCCAGGCAAGGAGAGAGAGAAGTTTATTTGCATGGCACATTTCAGCAACGGCAAAACATCCAAAGAAATAAATGCTAACATCTTGTAGACTAAATAACGAATTAATGGATAGTAAAACTAATATAATAGTTGCGGCTGTTTTGATGTGATGAAGCGATTTCTGATCTGTCATGTTCTCCTCAGGCGGCAGGAGGTCCTCTTGGGTGAGGAGCTGGACAGTGTGGACGTATTTCCGAGACTACTTCCCAGTCCGGGTAGGTAACTTTATCAGTTTCTTGGTGTACCGTTGCTAATTTTTCCAACCATGAAAACTCGACAACAGTGGAGGTATGGAGACGTCCATTTTCAACCAGTGAGGAAATGAACCTCACGTGTGCTGCTTTGTGCTGTTGTCACAGAAAAAATACAATTATAACTCTTACGCTGAATTGTATGATTTAGCCAGTTAATTGATTTCCAGTCATACACAGGTCTGACATTATAGATAAGCTTATCAGGGAAGGTTCAGGTATCAGCTGTCGGCTCTGTGCTGTTCCTTTTCCCGTGTTGATTACGATGAGAGCTTGACGTTAGTATGGAGTTTTAGACTTTGTACTACCTGATAGGCCAAGGAGCGTGCTGAGCTTGTTTTGTGCTCAGGTATTCCCTTCTGCATGTTCAGATGAGAAGACAACCCCAGTTCAGGGTGTGGGAGTAGCGTTATCACAAACTGCCATGCGCACACACACACACACACACACACACACACACACACACACACACACACACACACACACACACTGCATACAGATGGATCCAGTGTACTTTACTGTCACTGAAGAAGTCAGAAATCAGGGGTGGAGTGTGTTACATTCCCTGCATGAATCACACAGTAATAATTGGATTTTACTGAATCATCATCTCCAGAAGTGCAAAATAGCTGATTAAATGATAAGTATATTATATAGTATAGTATATATTTTTTTAAATTTTACTATTAGAAAATTACTATTTTTTTAACTAGTTTTTTTTAACTAGAACTGATAAGGAGTATTGATGGTCGTTTCAGAGAACGTATGGTCTTGAAAATTGGCCTCATTGTCATGGAAAAGTCATGGAAATTTTTTAAATTTGGTTAAAAAAAGTGGATGAACCATGAAAAATATCAAACGTCGTCTGGTTCCAGCTTCTCCTACAGGAGGATATGTTGCTTTTCTTTGATGCATATCATTTGAAACAGAAGATCTGTGGGTTGGACATTTTAATGATGGCCATTTAAGACCCAGGAATAATTTCATGAACATTTTTCAATACTTTGATATTTTATAGACACGATTGATTAATTGATTGTTGGTTGCATACCTAGTACTGCTAGACAGATACTGCTCGTGCAGTATCACTCTCACCCCTGTAAGCATTATCACGTGAAACAAGGTTAATCAATTTAAAAAGATAGAGGACTGAGTGATCAAATCTAACGTTTTCCTCTCTGTTGGTGATGAGCTTTTGTTTGCCCCTCACTCCTCAGAATGTTAATGAAATACAGTTTGTTTGATTTCATTGTTTCCTTAATTATTGCATTACCAAAGAAAACACCAACAACTGACTGGTTTCGGTGTATTAAATCACCTCAGTATGAGGAGAAATGGTCTCTCTGCCCAGGTGTTGACGAGCTTATCCACTGTACAGAGTGAAAAAAGAAACGAGGGCTGTCAAACTCTACAGTGAGGAATTTGAGGACATACTCTTTGCAGCTGAACTTTGCTCATCTTATTGATCTGTACAGTGTGTTCTGTATGGTCATTTGTCTCGTTGGCTTGATGAGATCATTATTTTGTCACTCACTTGATGCCAGCTGACTATTACATTTCTCTTGTTTTAGTCTCAATATTGCCACAAGACATAAATTGCCCAATACTTTTTTTGCCCTTGTGCAAAGTTTTAGCTTTCAGTCAAATGTTGAAATGTTGGTTATTAGCTACTGACATGAGTGAGTCTGTAGTTGAAAGGTTATCTCTTGCAATAGAGATTAATAATTCAGTCAAAGGGGAAATAAATGATACGCTCACTGTCCCATAGCTCAAAATAACCAGAATATCTGCAGAGGCATCAATTGATTGCAGGGCATATGTTCTCTATCTGTCATGAACATATGGCTATTATTTATGAGTTGGAAGCCAGCTGATCAAAGTCCAAACCAGCCGTATAATCAAAGTGAGGACTGTTAGAAGTGTGACTGTTAAATGAACCTCTGCAAGTCTGCCTCAACACTAGAAACAAAGACTCCTCTATAATATTATTGCTGTTATCATCCACTTAAACACAGACAGTGGTAAAATTTCAGTCTTAGCGTGACTGGATCTCAGTGCTGCATTCGACACAGTCGACCTCCAACATATGACTAGACTGACTGGAAAGAAAGGGTTGGACTTTCTGGGCACAGTGCGAAACTTGTCTGAATCCTACTTAAAAGACAGAGACCAGGTTGTGTCTGCAGGTGGTGACTCATCTGAGCTAAGCAGCATCTTCTGGGGCTGAAAATGATGCCAGGCTGAAGTGTCAAAAACTGCAGTTCCTTGAATGGCTATTTGAGGTTGGCTCCAAAAATGAGGCAATCCCCATAGCCCCCCATGCTAAAATGCCTAACTTTACAGCAGAAAGAAAACAAAAAAACTGTTATGGTCTCTGTAAGCAAATTTTTCAGTTTACAACAACTATAAGGGGGGTGATTTTTAATATAACTCACCTGTTAACATTTTATCAAGGCCCAAAGTTTTTTAAGGGCATGGCCACTTAAGTGACAGGCTGTCTGCTGATTGTGTCCTTGGCTCTCAACAGCTCCACCCTCTCGTCCAAATATGTTTGTACTCCAAAAATTCAAGATGGTGATGGTCAGAGGGCCAAACTCAAGGCTTCAGAACAATAAATGGGTGACACCACGGTGACTTCATCCGTTGTTTTGTAAAGTATATGATCTGAGAGAACAGAAATGTTATGTGGAGTTCCCCAAGGATCCATACTGGAGCCTCCTCTGTTTAACATCTACATGCTTTCAAAGGTTCATATATGGAAAACAACAAAATATGTTACCACAATTATGGAGACAAAACATAAATTTACATAACCATATCACCAGGGCACTATGGCCCAATGCAAGCACTAAATAAGCATATTAAACAAATCCAACAATTCGATGTGGCAAGATTTTCTTCAATTAAACAAAGACAAACTGAAGAAATTGTTTTTGGAGCCAAGGATAAACATCAAAAGTCAGCGCTCAGCTTCAATCAGCAATCAGGTCCAATAGCAGCTAGCTGAAAGGGAGCATATTGTCAGACATACTTCCATTAATAAATCCATTCTCCCCCAGTGCTTGTATACTGGGACAGGAACAGTAGTCCAATAAAATGGCCTGATTTAGCTTTAACAGCAAACTGTGGACGTAAACATACTGATGGACTCAAACCTGACTTTCAGTTGCCACATTAAGACAATTACAAAGTCACGTCTCCGTCGGTTTTTACTGTAATCCATTTACATCTGGCATGCCAGCCAGGTGGACTCCTGCCGAGATCCTGAATGTGATCGCCTTTGCTAATGTGGTTATGCAACTGTTGTGTTTGACTAGCTATGAAGGGAGCTCTGTGTACACAGTGTGATGAGTCTAAGCCCACAGTGCAGTGCAGAGCACAGTTAATGTTTTCTGTGCCATTCTGCTGTTTTACAAGTTCAACATGAAACCAAGGGGTTAAAATAATGCTGATCCTTTATAGTTCTACTGCCAATACAGTATACTTGTACAACACCTATATGTTGGCTCAATATTTTATGACTGTACTCATGTAGACTGAGGAGAGTTATGTCAAGTCTGAGCTGATAAGGATGTTCTAGTTCTACTTGAACATAAGTTGTGTCCCAAATTTACATACGTGCTAATTCCAAGCAGGTGTTGAGTATGTAGCATGTTGCCAAATACACACACATACATACAGTTAAAGGTGAAGCTGTACAAGCTACACATTATCACATGTACACTATGTGCCACAGGACAGTATGCTAAACCTATTGACATAATAGATATGTCTATTAGTAGTCACAGTTATGCACCTTAAAAAACAAACCCATATTATTGACGCACACTTTTTAAAGTAGCAGATTGATACATTTCCATGGTGCGAGTATTGCATCAGTTTAGAGCTGCATCAGTTTGTTAAATAATTAACTAGATGGTTGATAGAAAACTGATTGGCAACCATATAGTTGACTTATATCACTTATGTAATAAATTTAAATTGGTTCCAGCTTCTAAAATAAGAGCATTTGCATCTTGTCTGTTTTTAAAATTGAATCTAAATTGAATTTTTGGTCAGACAAAGGCAATGTGAGGGGTTACGGAAACTTTCACAAGCATTTTCACTATTGTTTTACATCTTACAGACCAAGCAATGAAAGATAAATCAATGAAGGTGAGAGATTATTACTAAAAAGAATAATTAGTTGCAGATAAGGTTGAGAAAAATTATTGGATGACATTGGTAACCAGTACAGATAATGTACTTTTTACAACTACAAGTATCATCTAAGTAAAATGTGTCAATATTTTATCATATAATAACAATAATAACAACAAAACAGTTTATTTTAATAGCACATCTCAAAAACAGTTACAGAGAACGTAACACAAAACAAAATGGATAACAATCAACCAGACAGGAACCAGTAAATCCCAAAGCATTAGATATGAATATACTTAAGTTCAGTGGTTCCTAACTGGTCCAGATTTCTCCTCAGTCATTAGCTCCATACATTATATAAACTACTACATATCCAATTTTATTTTAAAAAAGTAAACACGTTTGCTTAGAAAACAAAGAAATAAAACGTATTGCAAAAAGTAAACCAAAACACAACTTCAGAATAAAAGCTCTGTAGCAGAAATTCACTGTACTTCAAAATAAAGTGTGTTTTTTGCACAATCACAAGTCACTTGCAGTCCATTCAGAATGGACCTGTGACCCACTTTTGGACCTCGACCCACCATTTGGGAGCCAGTGTTCCAGGTGATAATGAGTATAATAAGTATTAACTATAGATCTTGCACACAGCTTCTGTTCTCAAGCCTTTTGGCCATCTTATAATGACATTTCACGCCTCCACAGTGAACTGTTTCCAGTCTCAGAGTGTGGTCCTCATATGGAAATCAGCCTAACACTGCTCCTCTTTGTGCTTTTATCCTCCAGCTAATTAAAACCCACAACCTGCTGCCCAGCCGGAACTACATCTTCGGCTACCACCCTCACGGCATCTTCTGTTTCGGTGCTTTCTGCAACTTTGGGACGGAGGCCACAGGCTTCTCTAAGAAATTCCCGGGTATCAAGCCCTCCCTGGCGACCCTGGCAGGAAACTTCCGCTTGCCTGTGCTGCGAGACTACCTCATGTCTGGGGGTGAGATGATTTGAGAGGCCGTGGAGTGTCGTTTGACTCCTTGCAAAGTTTGATAACTGTATCTGTGAGGCAGCAGACCTTTGTCCTGTTGCACAACAGAAATAGCTTCTGTTTACTTGGATCTGCTGATTTCACTTATTGATAGAGCTTTGTTCTGCTCTGAGGGGCTATTTGCGGTTCAGCTTTGCCCATAGATACTGTGCATACTCTTTTAGGGTACTATAGGTTATTGTACATGTTGTTTCAACATGCTTCATTGGTAAACATCCCTTGTAGAACTTTCTTTTTGACCTGTTTCTGTTGCAATGCAAACCATCTTCTCTGCTAAATTTCTGGTGTTTTGAGACAATGTTTTTATTTTCAGCTCCAGAAGGTCAGATCTTGCACATGCTGAACAATGCAAAGCCAGAATTACACGATGCAACCACCATTTGACCAGATATAATTAGAAAAGAAAGATGTAAACATGCTTAACAATTGGGTGTATTTGCCTCTTGTGCACTTCTTCTTTACTGCAGTTTTTATAATCTTTTCATATTTTCCTTCCTCTCAGGTATCTGTCCAGTAAACAAGAACTCCATTGACTACCTGCTGTCACGAAATGGGACGGGAAATGCTGTGATCATCGTTGTCGGAGGAGCGGCGGAGTCTCTGCAGTGTGCACCGGGCATGAATTCTGTCACCTTGAAGAACCGAAAAGGCTTTGTGAGGCTGGCGTTACAGAAAGGGTGAGCCGGCTGCAGAAACACTCACAGACAAGGACACGTGCAGCTCCAGCGACCAAACAAAGCCTTGACCAAATCTGATTTGAACATGAAAATGTCATTCTCATTGCTGTGGTGACTCATTGGAATGAAAAAACCCAAGATTATTAATCACTGAAAGGTTGAAAATTACCTCACAGAGAATATCACCAAATCTTTTGTGAATGTGCATTGTTGTTCCTCATAAAGCCTGGAGCTGCTCGGGGCACGAAATGCCCTTTGAGAAGGGTCAGCCTGCGTGAGCTGGCATTGGGCTGCGCTCAGCCATGCATTAATCACTATAACAAACTATTATAAAGGGACGTGGACCCAGTTTGTCTAGTTAACCCAAACAAGCCTGAGTCCTCCTCTGTGGATTATCACAGAGACCACCTTGTCCAAAGAAGCTTAGAACTTGCTAGAAGAGACATGCAGTTACGCAGAACTTCATTCATAACAGCTAAGTCAGCATTCCAGCTGAAATAAGCCTCAAATGTGAATTAAGGTCACTTTGGCTTCATTTTCTTGAACTTTTACAGCTAAGTTTTGATGCTTATGAAATAGAAATTATGATGAACTCGATAATAACTGACACATATTTCTCAAAAAAGGGCTTAATTGCATGCATGTTGTCCAAAGTAGCTGCATGCTTTAAATGTAGTTTCTGCACCACAATATTATATTTATTTTTTTGGGTCATTTTGTCTTTAATTCTGGTGAAAGACTGGATTCTTTCCTCTCATCAGGCCTTGAAAAAATATTCAAATGTAACAGTGTGAGAAGATAAAAATCACCCTTTGAAGTGCTCACAGAAATATGTTACCTTTGGTGAGGGTTCCTGAGTCTTTGTATTGTTTTAAACACTCACAAACCAAAAAATTGGGAATCACTGGTTTGGATGATGCTCTATGCAAGCAGCGGTTAATGAAAACGTTGAAAAAATATCCAGTAATTATATTAAACAGTAATAAAATTAAGAGTTAAAAACATTTTCTAGTTAAAAAAATGTCCCTTAAAATGTGTCTGCCTCAGGTCAAATGTTAAATTTCAAGCTTGACACCAGATCTAGGTAGAATTAATATTAATCTGGAACGTTTCCTGATTACATAAACACTTTCATAACTTAAGACAAAAGCTTGGCTGTTCACCCATAGTAACGTTATAGACCCACACAAACATGAGAAATGTCTGTGAT
Organism: Plectropomus leopardus; assembly: GCF_008729295.1. Lineage (NCBI taxonomy): Eukaryota > Metazoa > Chordata > Actinopteri > Perciformes > Serranidae > Plectropomus > Plectropomus leopardus. Next base: position 4,177,924 of record NC_056475.1, on the reverse strand, counting down.
TTTGCAACTGGAAACTACAACAGTCTGCCTACGTGCAAATGATCATGACCTGCTGATTCATGATGATCACGTTACAAATGTAAAGTCACAACAAATGCAACTTCCCTTTGGATGTAGTTAGCCTGTCAGTGATGTGCATGTTAAAATACAAATAATTTAGTACTGTATGATGGTTATCACAGATGTGCTATGCATTAACCCAGTTTTCTTGTACTGCATTCTGATGCCATCACAAGATTTTAAACCTTTGAAATGTTAGTCTGTTTGATTTCTGTTGAAAACAAACAAAAAAGAAGCATTTTATTTTATCTTTGTTTTATCACCTTTTTTCTGCTCATTTTCTGTTTTTTATTCTTTGGCTTTTCTTTCCATTTTTGTGCTAATTCCAGGTAATTTTCTTATAGACTTATTTATTTTATTTTACTTTTTTTGTTGCAAATTTCTAGCTAATTTTTGGGTCATTTCTTGTTCAATTACTCATTCCCTTTTTTTCATGTTTTTGTTAGAAGTCAAGCCAGTTTGCTCAGTGGATTTAAAGATATGCTTTTGACAATAAAATTACCAAGGCATATAATTTCAGTGATTTTTACAATGGCATGACAAGTTTTATGTTTATGCTGAAACGTATCTCTTGGCATTGTCGTACAGTGGAAGTGCTTTTGTAAATGTACATTTAGGGGACAGTTTTTGAATCCTCCTTTGTGTCTCCTCAGGTCTGACCTGGTTCCAGTGTATTCCTTCGGTGAGAACGATGCCTACAAACAGGTGATCTTCGAGGAGGGGTCATACTGGAGAAATATCCAAAAGAGGTTACAGAAGTTGTTAGGCTTCGCCCCGTGCCTTTTCCACGGATGTGGCCTCTTCTTCGGCAACTCCTGGGGCATTGTGCCTTATGGCAATCCCATCACCACCATAGGCAAGTTCTTGTCTGCTAATTTTTGGCGATTCAGAGAGGTAAACATTAGGGTTATCTTTACAAATGTCAACAATACTTTAGTACAGTACATCACAGGTAACAGATTAACAGAACAGACAAAGTCAGCATTTGCTTTGTCCCGCTTCCAGGGTCTATTAAAGGAATACTTCACCCACAAAATGATCATTTGTATATCAGTAAGTCAGCTGATATCACATGAAATTGGTAAAGAAAACCCTGTTTTTCTTGTTTGCTTCCACAGTGAATGAAGGAAATGGGACACATCAGCAAAACTATTTCAAAACATCAGTTTACAAACTCTTAACAACTCATGCAGTATAATCCATGTCTCATGTGTCCAGTCGTATGCTCAGTGCTTTCCAAAAACATGCATTTTCTTTAAAACCTTGCTATTTATAACGTATGAGTGGCACACCTGGAGAAGCGCGTGCATCTGAACTCTAGTTGTTCGTTCCATTGATCAGAGTTCAAATGCAAGCACTCGTCCAGGCGTGCTATGTGTCAATGTAAGACTGTTTATGCAAAAGTGTTTTAAGCCTTTGAAACCTGAGCGAATTGGTTCGATTTCTTTCAAGAACATTGGAAGAAGGCAATGAGCATTTAACAAGACATGATCCAAAAAAAAAGAAATTAGTAAAAAAGTTACAAGAAACTTACCTGGAAAAAAAACCAAAAGAAAAGTAAAAACCCCCAAAAACAAACAAAAAAATGATCCAAAAAGTACTGACATTTATTTAAAAAACATATTTTTAAGAGTTAACTTATATGAATTCTAAATATTGATTTCTGGACATTTTACTCTAGCTTTTTTTTATACCTTTATTTTTTTCAACTTAGGCAGACAAAATAATACCTTAAGAAAACTCTATAAATCTACTCTAATTATAAGAATTATGAATGTAGTTTTTGGACATTTTTCCCTACTGTTTTGTTAACAAGATTTTTGTCAGGTCATTTTTTGGTCTTATTTTACTACTTTATTTGTGTTTTACAAGAGATTTCTTGCCAACTTGCTCATTATGTTTGTCGCCATGCTTTTGAAATAAATCAAACAAATTCTCTTAGGTTTCAAAGGTTTAAATGATTGTGAAAGGCATCTGAACGCAGCACAGAAAATTGATTGTCAGTCCAGGTGTTTAATGGCTAATCCTTTCCTGTTTTGTTACAGTTGGGGAGCCAATAACCGTGCCAAAAATTGAGGACCCGACTGATGAGATGGTGGATCTGTACCATGGAATGTACATCAGGTCCCTGCAGTGCCTCTTTGACAAGTACAAGACCCGCTTCGGCCTGAAAGAGAGTGACGTCCTGTGCATCCAGTGAGAGGACAAGGGGGGCCCTGTCGAAGCTCTGAACTGTGACAGCATCCTCAGACCCCTCCGCCCCCTTCCCCACCCCATCCCAGTCCAATCTTGGTGCCCGATTTTGGATTATCTCTGGACTGCAAACTCTACACCAGCTGAAAGAAACCTTTGCTCTCTGCGTTGTTTCACACACAGGCGTACAGTTGTTCCCTCTCAGGAAAAGGCAGGGTTGAAGAATAGTCTCCTTGCTGCTGTAATCAGGTTAAACTGTCTTAGTTGGGTAAAGTTTGACCAAATCCTGCATCAAAATGTGCATTTCTATTTCCATTTTTCAGAAGGCATCAAGTTTGGGCTGTCTTTTCAGTGCAGAGGGGGTTAATGTCCACTAGATGGAGCCGGAAGGTAACATGCAGGACTTGAAGTGCCAATGCTTTTTTCGCTGTCTTTTCACTCATGCAGCCATGTAATTCTTCCCTTCAGGATCCTATTATATGCTAAATGCACAAACAATGCAAATGGAAGATACCACTTCATTCTAATTGAGCCAAAGACCTCCGCTGCCCCAACACGTGCATGTATTTCTGCTGTACGAAAGCCCAAAGTGAAGGAATTCTGCAGGGTGGATTTATATTGTGAACGCACAGTACATGTGTGCCTGTGATTGTATGATGCCATAAAGTATTAATTGTATTCTGTAGCGAGGAATGAGCCTATTTTTTGCACTCGTCCCTCAATGAATATTTCTGATGCACTTTTTGTATTGCTGATTACCTTCTGAGGTTTTTGTGCCTTTGATGTGACAATTTTTTTTCCAAGACGGTCATCGTGCTGCTTGGCTTGATTTCCCTTTCTTGTCCTACCGGTGCCCTGGTCTGAATGGGTGTGTTTTGTCCATCCAACAAAAACTACTGTGATGTCTTGTATTGTCAAGTGAAGGTTTGGTGGGTGAAAATCCTAATGTGTGATTCCAGTGTACAGAGGATCTATATGTAATGGTGCCATGGGTGATAATTGAAAAGGAAGACTTTATACCGGCCTTACTACTGGTATTATGTTATGTTTAAGGGTGTCACTGGTACTTTTGTAAAATAAGAGTATGTAAGTATGGAATATATTCTGGGAATTATGAAAGTAAGTAACCCTGTTATGTTGATGAGCAGTAAATTATGAGATTGTCATTTGCAGAGCAGTTTTCCTCTGGTTTCACCATTGTGCCTTCTTATAAAGAGCAGTGAAAGCCATGTGCAATAAATTTGCAGGAAAAAAAACCCAGTGAGACCTGTCTATATGATGAATGGCATCACCTGTCTGCTGATATTTAAATTAAACTTTTGTATGTTTTCAGAAGGAGATGTGTGTTTTTGTGTCTTGTTTTTGGAAGGATTTACCCATCACTTAGATATATTTCTAATAAAGCATAATGTTCAAAATTTAGCCTTTATAATTTATTGTCAATATTAAACCCCTAACATAGAAATGCCCCATTAAGTAGCTAAAATGCTGTATATGATACAAAATTGCAAAAAAAAGAAAGAATTATTATTACTACTGTTGGTCGGTTTATATCATATATTATAAATATATTAAAAATGTATTATTATGCATGAATATTCAAAATGGTGTATTTATTCTTTTTGTTTTATTTTTATTTATTTTATTTATTTTGTTTTGCAGTTGGTCGAGTTGGAGCTAATGTAGTAAAGTATCACTTTGAGGTTGCAGGAAATCTAAATACTCAAAAATGCTTGAAAAAGACCAATTAAGATAAGAGAATGTTAAGTATGAAAAAAAAAGTAAAACTATAAAGGGTTTGTTTCAAATTCACAAGACAGAGTATTCCTTAAGGCGGAAAGCAAACAGATTTTGTTGAAAAGTTCAATGACCTTGTACAAAAACAGCTCCTGCTTGTGGCTGATGCTGCCCTCTGATGGTTGCTTAATATTCTGCAGTCAGGGTGATAAAGACAAAATACGAAAGTCTTCATAGTTATATAAAAGAGTGGAAGAAGTTGGGAATCCAACAGTTGTTGAAGGTGAGGCACATTTATTGCAACATTAGCTATATTACAAAGCTGCTCAAGAGTTAGTGCATCACTAATAATAAACCAATAAAGCCTAATGTATAAAGGCTACAGTATAACACTAAAATTTGTCATTTTGCATTGAGAGATTTTTGGATACTTATACATTTTGTTGTTAATGGGCTATGTTTGTATTTTTATTTAAATATACATTTGAATGCAGACCTTTTATTTGTTATGCGGTATTTTCATTAAACATGCAACCGATATAGGGATATTAAAATAACATGTAATTGATATGGGAAAATTAAAATAACAGGTATTGTGAGAGTTAAGTGATCAAATAGCATTAAAATAAAAAGTTATGGTGTTTAATTTGCCTTATTGAACTAAATTTCAATAACTTTCTATCAACACAGTTTTTTATTGGTTGAAGATAAACAGTTTGTGCTAATTTAACACAGATCTGTGGGTTGCTGGAGTATTTTTTTTTTTTTTTTTTTTTTTACACTTTTTACACTACATTTCCTTCCATGAAAAGTCTCAGTAGTTCCTCTGTTTCTGAGTTTAGGGGCCTCCAGTGTTGGAAAGGATACTTTTGAAATGTAATAGGGTAAAGATTATGAGGTAGCCCATTACATACATGTAACTATTTACTCACTAAAAACTGCTCCTAAGATATTTTTCTTCCCATATATTTAATGTTACTGTGGTTTTGTGCACAGAAAGTATTCCAAATAGAGAAAACAAACATTACTGAAGCTGCCCGATTAAGTAGCTTCATAATAATGTTTGTGCACTTGGAGATCAGTTTTATTCAACATAAACTTTTTATTGAAAATACTTGTTGTCATATGACCTCATTGTAATCACCAGCATTTTAATCAGTAATTGGAATTAAATTACATGTTTTCCTCAGTAGCTGTAACTGATTATAACTAATTACAATTAATTATTCAACCAAAACTGCTCCTAAGATATTTTTCTTCCCATGTATTTAATGTTTCTGTGGTTTTGTGCACAGAAAGTATTCCAAATAGAGAAAACAAATAAGACATTAATGAAGCTGCCAGATTTAATGGCGTAATTATAATGTTTGTGCACTCGGAGCCCAGTGACAAAATGTTAAAGAGAACTTCTGGGATGTGCATTTGAATATTTATTTTGTCACTTTTTGCAGTAATGGATATTAGAGGTAAGAAACTGTCTGGGCGCCATAATTTAACTGTCACCTGCATGTCACGCTGTGCTGTGCAATTTCCTTATATTTTGCAGCTCTGACAGATTTCGACGGACACCCGCCTCATTCTGGCTGAAAAACAGATATTTCAGCCAATAGGAACACAGGTTTTCGGTATTAAGCGCCGCCTTTCTGTGACGGACGTCAGTTTGAGCCAATCAGAATCTTCGGCGTCGCGCCTCCCAACCGGAGACGGATTTCCGAACCAAGTGTAGCAAAATAGCCTGTACTTTGTTTACGTCCCGTTGGTTAGCTGACAGCTGTTGTAGCGCTTTACCCGCACAAACAACCGCGTCTGCGTGTCTCTGGTGGTCCCCCGGAGCTTTGTAAACTTTACGCCGACTGCTCTGGATGTCGTGGATGGGATGTTTTGTTGAATGACGGGGAGCCGCTAGATGCCGACGGGAGGATGAACTCCATCACCGGTCGGGTTCTCGCCATCCCCGCCGCCTCTGTCACCAACTCTGGAGCTTCATCCTCTCGAGCCTTACATGTGGAGCTCACATCCCAGCAGGTATACGCAAACCCTTTGAGACCACCTTAACGCAACGTCCTTTGAAATGACACGGAAAAACTTGGACTGCGGTGTGTTTTATGTTAGTTTACAGCGTCAGTTACAACTGCTGCCTGGAGAAACAGGCCTGTCAGGCTGGCTAGCTGCTAGCTTGCAGTTAGTTAGCTTACTCTAAAATAAAGGAGCTGGACTGACACCACAGGCACTCAGACTCCAGTTAGGACGGTGAAAGGCATTTTTGAGATCGGCTTTTTCAGTGTGTTGAGCTATTTTAGGGGTTTATGTGATTCTTCACGTTTAATTGTGCACGAAGCTAGCATGCCTCTGCTAATAGCAACTTAACTTGGCGTTATGTCAGCACGCAGGTGACAGCTCAGTTAAAGGGAGCAGTAGCATATGTAATCACTGGGATCCTACATTATCTTATACAGGTAGTTTAGCGGGGTTTGGAAAGTGTCAAGACTATGAACTAATTTAATATTTGCTCCTTTGGAAGCTCCAAAAATTATTATAGCCTCTCCACCATTTAGTAATCCATTCATTCATTCATTCATTCATTCATTTATTGTTTGTTGTTTATTCGAGGATCCCCATTAGAAGCACGTGAATGTGTCCCTAGTCTTCTTTGGTTCCTGCAAACTTAAATACAATACAAACATAAAATAAAGTACAGACAACTTAAGATATACAAAACAATCTCAATGCTAGACTCGAAAAAAAAATGTTAAAGTAGTCTTTGCAGTACAATTAGACATAGAAACAAAAAAGAAAAACACCTACAGACATGAAGTGATAATAAGACAATAATATGGCAAGCAGACTAAACAGATAAAGTCATCACTCAACATATACATTCATGAAAGAAAACATTGAAATTCATTAAACAATTTAAGGATCCAAATAACAAAAAGCAATAACCATAAGTAAACTCAATTAGCACATACAATCAGTGTTGATCTTGTTGTTTGGCAAGATATGTTAGAGTGGATGGCAAACATCAAAACATTTATTTGGAAATGACATCTAATAAGTTGACAGTTAATTCAGTAGTGATTGGTCGTTACTTATGGGGGGTATTTAAAACTATTTTTTGAAGCACTTGGGAGGGGCTTATGCTTCATATTTTGACTAAGCAGAGGGGGTGTATACATTTAAATGGTTTTAATTTGTAATTTTATAACATTTTTAACCCTCTGAAACCTGGAGTGATAGAACTTTACTTGTGATGCTCTCAGATGTCTTTTACCCGTATTTAAGCCTTTGAACCTTTAGCAAATAGGTGTGATTTCTTTTGAAAACATTGGAAAAAGAGGCAATGAGCAACTTGGTAAGAAATTACTAGATGTCAAAAATTGTTATTGTTTTTTTTTAAAGCTAGGGAAAAATGTCAAGGTAATAAAGAAGAAAAGCTAGGGAAAAATGATATAATTATCATAATATATTTAATTATTTTACAGAATTATAATATATTTGTTTGCCTTTTTTACTCACTCTCTCCATGTTTTTTTTAAATAAATCAAATTAATTAACCCAGGTTTCAAAGTGTTAAAGAAAACATGCCTTCTTCAAAAATTGCAAAAATGATGCCATATATCATAGCCAGAAACTGTTGAAACAGAAATCATTATTGGATATCAAATTTCCATTGTTTCTGAGACAAATCGTGTGCAAGGTACACAAGTTTTGAAAATCTGTTTCATGCATTTTCTGCCAGTCACTTACAGAGGCATTAGGAAAACAATTTGCAGCTTTAGGGAGGGTAAAAAAAAAAACCAAGTCACACCCCAGCCACCCCCTCCTTTGGTAAGTAAAGGGCAGTCCCTTAAGGCTACTGACCTCAGACTGCTTAATCTTCACAAACACCATCCCTGTCATTTTAATTTTAATTTCTTGTTGGATGTTGATTGTACTAAGAAACTGGCTGTTCAAGTTGTTGGATCCCTTTATTAGGCTGAGAATCACATTAATATTTTGCAGCTTTAAGAGCCAACACCTGATCTGCACACATTCAATGAGTCAAATATTTACTGTACATGCAGCTCAGACTTAATTCACCTACAAACCACATCAAGAGTCCAAATAGGCCCCGTCTGTAGTAGACAACCCTTGCAGTGTGTTGCTCCACAGTCACAGCAAAAGTGTGAAATAAGTTGGAGATCATCATTAGATAATGTGTTGAGTGTGGGTGTCAATTCAAACTGGGTCAGCGGTTTAGTTCAGAGAGAGTTAAGAGACTTTCTGTTGGTATTCTGATTTAAAAATAGACTACTTATATTTTTCAATAGCAATAGATATCCTATCTATTGATAGGCTATGCAGTGCTGTCAGAGCATGTGCAATATGTTGCGACAAAATGCATTTGGTATTCTTTGAGATAAGCAAAGTTTTTATGCTTTTTTCAAATAAAATTAATCGACTAATCAGTCTTTAATTTAAGCAATAATCGATTAAGGATAGTGGTTACGATTTGCAACCCTAGTACATACATAATAATCATATACCAATATGATAGTTATATATATTGCTCAGCTCAACTTTGTTGCAGTGTTCTTTTATCAGAGGTAAACCTTCTGGCTTTCTGTTGGTTTTAAGTTGCTTTGACGAAAGCGTTAGTTTAATATAAAGTACAATTCTCTGTAGAGAGCTAGATTTTTAAATACTAAATAAATCAGTAATGATTATTACTAATGATTTCTAGTACTACTTTGATTAATAGTGCTTTTAGATTATGAGTTGTTTATTGCCTAATTATAAGGATTTTTACTCAAGCTAGCCAAGATTTCTCTCAGCAATAATTTAGGAATTACACAACCAAATATTTCACCACCACTGATTGAAATGTTGAAATTGACTGTAGCTCTAAAGACCATGTAGAATAAAGTGCTTTATCAGTATGTTTGCCTAAAGCAACAATGAACTTGTGACTCCCAGAGTTGCAAAAAGCTTACAGTGTCAGTGATTATGTGTACTATTTGTACTATACATTGTACCTTTTTGAGACCCTGTTTGATAAATTTGACAAAAAGACTTTTTTCTAGCCCTTTTAAGCTGTGCGGCTTGCACATATTTCAAGACTCTTTGGGATGATAATGATATCATACACCCAAGTTTATCTGGTTACCCGGTTTATCAGATACAGTAATCTGAAACAATAATATAACAATGAGAGTAGATCAAATATTAGAAACAGATACGAGCAGCACCACCAACTGCAGCCTGCAGAATACAGAGTTAAATCATCATCTGTCTCCAAGTTTCAACAAAAACTGAGATATAGGATTGATTGATTGAGGATTAATAAAACTTCAACTTTGATTAAACTTTATTAGTTTTAGTTAGCTTTTTGATTTTTTTTTTAATCAGGGTATTGTGTCATATCACGTCTACTCGGATCATTTTGGGAATTCCCTACATGCAGCTATTCAAAGATATAGCTTTGATCTAGTTTCTCATGTCCGGTGTGTTAGAAACAGGGACGTCTGTATGTTCATGCACTACAGATGTTCAGCAGAGGCCTTGTGACCAGCTAATCACTTTGTCACAGTACTCACTTTGTTACATACCACCTCCATACTTTTTTGGGTCACATTATAACACGTGATGAACGAGCAGTGATCCTCACTTTGATCTGAGCTTACAGTCGATAAAAAGGGCTCCAGTGTGGTTTGATCGTGGCGAGCCGGACACACCAGTTTGTGCTCACAACCATTTGTCTCTGCCTGTGGTCCACATTATTCCATTCAGAAATTTGCAATCACATTTTTTTAAGGGGGGTTAAAAGTCCCTTGTGGAACAATCAGTGTTTTTGTGCATGAGACCCTTAATCTTATAGAGAATCGCATGACTTCGATTTAGTCTCAGTATGGCTGCAGGAGAGGCCGTGCCTGCTGGTCGACAGAGAAGTTGTGCTGTGGTGACGTGTTTGCCTGAAGCAGGAAATTGCCAAATGACATCTCTGTGTCTCTTGTGTGGAAGCAGATCTTTGAATTAATATGAATAAAAGAAGTATTTGGGATTCCCACAGAGCCTTTAAAAGTCTTAAAAGGCATTGAATTCATTGATCTAAAAATAAAGCCTTAATTTGTATTAAAATGTCTGAAATAACTTTATCTTAAAAATGCTCAGACATGAGCAGTTGGGTGTTATGAATCTTTTTTTCTGAGGTTGCATCATAAACTCTCAAAACTATGGTTATCTTGGGCCTTAGACCGCAGTTAGAGCACATTTTGTCATTTTACACACACTTACTTTGTGAATTGTTAGTTCACTAGTTTGGTTGGGTGCTGTTTAGTTGTATTTCTGGTTTTGTTCAGTTAGAGTAGTTAATTAGATTTGTTTTCATTTATTTATGGGATTTAATTAGAAAAGAAACAAACTCCAAGTTAGAGTCTCCTTTTGTTATAATTATTTGTTTATTTAACAGCACTCATTGGCCCTTTGTTTAACACCTAATTACTTTTTACAATAAATAACCTTCATTTTACTACATCTGGTTTCATTGTTGCTTCCTTTTTCCCCTCTCGAGCCGGGTCGTAGCAACATCTATTAAAAAACAAATTACAAAGTTACTCTTACATAAAAAAACACCTATATTTCATTTCTAACCGACACACTCAGAGCAGAGGATGTGCTTTCTGCAAGCTAGCAGTGACTTTACACTGAACCTGACAAGTGCAGATTAGATGGAAATTGTCAATTTAACCAAGATTTCCTGGCATGGCTGAATCCAGTGCAGGCCAATGCAAATGCAAAATGTTTTTCAGACTTTTTTTTTAAGATTAGTTTTTGGCTTTTTGGCTTTATTTGATCGAAAAGCTATAGTGTTATTTAGGGAAGTCAGTGGTTGACATGCAGCAAAAAAATATAAATCAAATATTAGGCCTTAAAAATGATTAAAAAGCCTACAGTTTGAATTTGGGAGGTCTCAGTTCCCACAAATATTTTTTATCTTATTTCATTTAGTCATCCTTAAGTTTCTCACCCTCATAACAATATTTCTGCATAAAACCTACCTCTGCATGACAACATATACACTACTAACCTTTATACTTAACTGCAATGCTTGAATGAGAACAAGATGATCTCTCCAAAAATAACATTTGGTTTAAAATGATCTTGAAAAGGTCTTAAAAAGCGAAAAAGTGAAGTGTCTGTTACCTGTAGACATCCTGTGTAGGAACCCTGACTTCACTGCTGGAAACATGGTCATTCATATGCAGTAATGACACACAATTACTTTTTAAATAGGTGCTCTTTTCGGTTGTTGGCTCATTGTGATTTTTAGATTCTGTGATAAATCAATTTTGAGCTAAAAATGCTGATAAGCTTCTCATGTGACTGTCATGACCAACCGTGCCTGCCGAGTTAACTGGCTGCTTTAATTCTACCATGAAGATGTCATGCCTCTATTATTTGAACTGCCGGCAGTTTGCAGACCATCGCAGCCGGCGGTGCCTCTCTGTGTGTGAGAAACAACAGCTATTTTAGGCTGATTAAATGTAGGACAATGTGGTGATTAATTGACCTCTGTGGGCATCACTTTTCACTTGTCCTGTTGTGTGTTCAGAACAACAGCCTAGATAGTATTTGCCTATGACCATCACATGATCAGAATGAAACTGAATACAACAGTCCTGATATTTGGTTATTGTTCTCACTCTGTTCTCACTCTCTCTCCACCTCTTGCTGTATTTTCTCTCCGCCAAACAGAGGCGATTGCGTCACCTCCGGAGCATCGCGGCCAGAAACATTGTCAACAAGAATGGTTCCCCACTGCTGGATACTTACTTCACCCTCCACCTCTGTATAGGAGAACGTATATCTAGAGGTCAGTGTTAACACACTCAATCCACCGTGACTCTCCACAATGTGTTTACATGCACGAAATAGTCAGTTTTTTGCCCTTATTCTGAAAAGACAGCAGCCCTACTAACCTGTTTAAAATGAAAATAAATATTCCACTAACACTCCTGTATACATGCAGCCATGCATACTCCAATAAACGTGTGTCATTTTGCTTCTTTGCATCAATTGGATTTTTTTTTCACAGTTTCCTGCTGGACTCGTTGGACCATGCGAGCTCAGCCTCCCTCTTTTATCTCTTTAACCACCTTCTTGAAAGGTCGTTGCTGCGATATTTGCACATATCTTACAAAACCTGTTGATATCCAAGTCTTTCAAAATGTTTAAAAGCAGGTGTCTTTTCTACTGATCAAAAATTAGTTTTTTTTTTTTTTTGCATGCATCTCTACCAAAACCATGCAAACTGTTTGAGAGTTGGTTTGTGTTCAGTGTATCCATGGCAACGTATAAAACTGGCAGTGTGTCGCAAGTTACAGTAAAACCCCCGATTGAGAAGCATATTGCAAGTTGGCTCTATCCATACTCAAATGATGCTCCTAAAAGCTGAATAATAGTGGCATACCCCACGTCTTAATCTGAAAATGCTAAATTTTGAAAATTATTTTTGACGCAAAATTTAGCATCTACAAACCCAAGATTTGCCTCCCTCAACTCATTATGTCATCAAATTTCGCTTCATGGAACCACCTCATGGACATTGAACCAGTGATAACCTCGGCTCTGTGGGAGTATTTATTTAAAGGTCATCCATTCGGAGGCTTTTTAAATGCACGGCTTCTGACTGTGAATCACAACATGCCCATAATCCAGTAAAGTCGCCGCGGTGTCTTTGCTGTGTGTCGAACTGATTCAATGCTAGATGATGTAATCACTGCAGTCTTGTATATTTTGAAACTGGTTTAAATGCACAAATTAAAACTGAGCTGAGCTTCTGTGAGTTGTGTTTTAGGGAAGATCCAACCCAGTTTGTTGTGCATAAGATATTTTTTGCTTTCTTTTAATCAGCATTCTTTGATGTCTTTTTAGATTTTTACAAGAGTGAAGTCATACGAGACTCGCTGGTGAGTATACTTTTTAAACCTTTAATGGATCATGTCTGCCTCCTGGGGTAGCGTCAGGATGTTGTCATTGCCTGCAGTCTGCTGTGTGTTTAGTACTCAGGTCATTACCTGCAGTGACACAATGAACATTTATATCTGCTGCCTATCTGCCAGTCACACATTTTGCCACCTTGTAACAATTTTGTTTATACAGTGTAATTTAGACTTATTGAAGGAGCTGAGCTGGAAATTCCAAGATCAAACAAAAAACACAATCTTGCCAAAATTTATGACGTGCATGAACACAGCCAAAATTATATATAAAAAAAAGAAGAGTGAAAAGCGTGTCAAATGCACGTAACAGTCCCTAAGGGTTAAAATGACAAATGTTTTTTGCTGCCCCGAGAACTCTGTCCTCTGTAGTATTAAAACTGCTGTTACCACCAGTAACCACGGGTGATGCAAAATCAACTAGGAATGAAATCTGATTTTCAGACACCAAAGCACAGTAGCATGCTTAAAAAAGTGCTTTGCTGTCTCAAATGTCAGACATGCATCGCCATGAATATGATATGTACTGCTTTGTTACGCAACGCTCTCTCTTGCTCTGTAAGCATCAGTCAGTTGTGTAAATGACCCGTGATTCTTTGGCTGTGCTTAGTCTTATTGGCGTGGCAGATGCAGCTCTGCACGAAGCTATAGAAGCAGCCAAGGAGAGCGAGCCATTACCGTTGGGCTCGCTGCCGAGTCATGAGCTGACCTAAGCTGCTTTCCAGGCATACTGTTCACTACCCTCGGCAGGCAGACTCCATAATGCACTGCAGGAGTCATGACTCCTGTCATCTCTCAGCCCAACTTCCTCCTGTTGTATTTAACATCCTTGCTGACATTCGTTCTCTAGTATCCTGTCTACTTCCGTCATCATTTGTTCAACGTTTCCTGTTGGACTTCCTGTGTTCGCTCTAACTGCTGTGCCTCTTTGCTTCCTCCGCTGACTCTCACTGGTTCTGTTTTTTTTTTTTTTTTTACCCCGCCCTGTACTTCTGCTTTTGACATTCCTCTCCTGCCTGTCCTCGAAAGTGACCTTAAGAGCAGGAGACTTTCTCTCTGATGGAGGGAAATGGTACATAATTGAATGATGTAAATGGCTGCAGTTCTTTGTAGAGCCGGTACTCAGTGCTGTCAGTCTGGAAGTTCAAGAACAGAAAGCAAACTGTAGTATGGATCAGACTTTAAGGTTAATGTAGAACAGGATGATTCAATTACTTTACAGTGTATAGGGATCATATTATCAGCTACACATTTTTTATTTCAGATTTCTATCTTCTGCGTGCACAAGACATGCATGCCTCATCTAGCTTCAGTTTAATTATTTCTAAATCAGTTTCTAATCAGCTGCAGCTATTAATGTACTCTTACTACACTGATTATCCTCACCAAGTGACTTCAAATCCCCACGTGTGTGCTTGTGTTTGTCAGAATCCGACTTGGCGGAGCCTGGACTTTGGCATGCTGCCGGACCTCCTGGACACGTCAGTGTCTTGCTTCGTGGTGAGAATCTGGGGAGGACAAGAGGAACAGTACCAGCTCCTGATAGAATGGAAGGTCAATCTGGATGGCCTCAGATACACAGGACAGCAGGTCTGCAACCACATACTTAAACATGATAACAGTAACTTTATTTTTGTAATATGCATTTTTTTTCACAAGGATCCCTGTCTGGTGGAATATATACAGTTAGTGTTGAGAGCAAATCTATGAATACAGTTGTCATTTGTACACATAGTCTACAAGGCACATGCTGTATCTGATGTTAAACTGAAGTACTTGGTTTAATATTAAAAATAAATCTTTCTCATCGGAACAGTGTGAAGGATTTAGTGGCATCTCGCGGTGCAGATTGCAGAATGCAACCAGCCGAAACTTAAACTTAGGTTTTCATTGTTCAGGAGGTTTTTGGTGGGAGCTGAATTATCCACAGAGGTCTAATCCTCCCCAAAACGAACGGATGAGGATATAAAATCAGTAAAAACACTGAATGAAGCAGTTTAGTCACTTTACATATCAGTGTTTCTCTGAAGCTGTTTGGCTTGTTGCAGACAGGCTGCAGAGTTCAATGGCCATTGCGAAAACACAAACACATGGCCTGGTAATGTTTATTCACCTTTTTATTCTGATAACTTACGATCCAGACATTAGGAAGGTTTTTTATCCGGAACCGATTTACATGAATGTTTACATAAGCTACTGGCTCTGTGTATTATTCTAATGTTTATGCAAACAAATGTGCTGCTAATTTTATTCGTGGTTTTCAATCCAACACTTGGTGATATTTCAGTGTATCACTAGCTTTTAGGCATTTTCAGCACATCTTAACAATACAGCGATTATACTGATTACTATAATGTCGCTGTGGGATTTTCATTATCATTTCATCTCTGACACTTAACTGAATGTGAGGTCACTGTGTTGTGATGATTGAACAGGTGCCCATCGCACATCGCAGCCCTGAATTGTGCACATTGAAACTGGTAAAATTGACCCGAAGAAATCACAAAATACATTGAAAGAAGTCAATGTTCTTGTCGTTCCTCCACAGCGAGACCACATTCAAAGCTCGTAAACAGATAGCACAGTCTCATGCACAGCCAGATGCCCGCTGTCCTTTGTTCTGTCGGTCTCAGTTCCCACAATAAGCCTCTCTTGCCTCTCTTTGTCCACAGATTCGATCCAGGAATCCGAATGAGATAATATTTGGATTGAATGATGGCTACTATGCAGCTGACTTTGATCATAAGGTACAGCCTTTTGTCTATTTCCAGAGCTTATGCATCATAATGGAATACCCAGTCCTGTCTCATTAGCTTTATTTGGACGCTGTTTGGCCACTGAAACAATCACATGTGGCTGTTGCAGGATCAGTCGGAGCGGAAGAAAAACAGTCTGCTTCAGGTCGATCAGAGTTCAGTCAGGAACTCCTACAGTGTGTTCTCCTTGCTCAGGTAAGAGTCGTGCCGTGTAGCAGTATTACATCATATCATCACATCATTAGGACTCCAGTTTAACCAAATTTCTTTCATTATTACGATGCAGAAGCCTGTTCTCTCACTTGCAGAGAATGCCCTACAGTGTGTTTTATTTCAAACCACCACTAATAATCCTCAAATAGATCTTTTATTTTCTTTTTTGCTTAGTTGGTCACGTGACTACACTTCTGTCTATAATTAGGGCTTCAGAGCATAACATAAAATCCGAATGTCTAAATTCAAAACCGAATTCATATCCAATTAAAGAATACCCAAATAGTTGAATATTTGTGTCCAGACCTACCTAAAATATTAATTAAAAAAATAAAATAAATAATAATACACTTTATTTATAAAGTGCTTTTTGAAACAGCATTTCAAAGTGCTTTACATTGTTGAACCTGGATTAAAACAAGGTAGCAGTTCAGCAAATAAAATCAGCAATTTCAAGAAATATACAGAAACAACATCCCCAAAATACAAATAAAAACCATCAGTGAAGCAGGTAAGTTAATTTGGCAACTATCTGCCCTGTAGATGGTTATATAAAATATATAAAATCAAACCAGCAGAATGATACAAAAATAAAAGAATACAACAACTGATGACAATTTAAGAAAGAAACAATAATAATAATCAAATAAAACATGTTTATAATAAACAGTGTGCTAAAATTGATAAAAGGCTCTTTTGAAAGGATTTAAGAAGTGATTCAAAAGATATTATGTGTGTCTGCATGTCTGTCTTTGGCATTTGTATTCCAGCAGATGGTGCCACAGGAAAGCAGACATTTTGACCCATTATCAGGGCAGCTTTTCTGGGGCCTCATTACAGAAAAATATCCTAACTGCTTGTCCTTTCTTAAGTTTCAAGGACAGGAATAATCCCATGTTTTTTATTCCAGACGCAATTCCTAAACTTATGTCCTATCCTGCCTCAGACCTCCTGTCTTACCTTAACTGAAGGAATCCTGACTGTAACTGTATCTTTGATTCTTCAGCTGGCACTCATCCCGTCATGTCTGCATCTGTGTTTAAAACGTACATGAGACTGCAGGTATCTTTGATCAGATTTACCGGTGAGCTACTTAAGATGGACAAGCCATAATATCATCTGTTCTCACTTGTCACTGGCTAGATAGCTCGATATCCCGGACACAAATAGACAAATGTTCAGTTTTAGCTCTGAAGAATGAGGTCCACTAATCAAAGTTTTAAAAACAATATTATTAATAATTAATAGAATTTAAAAATCAGTCATTTTGGCAAATGATCTAGACCCATTACAGTGTCTGGGGAATTTACAGTGTCATCATACAGTTTGAACAGCTTTGTATTCATTATATTTCAGGGTTAATGTCCCCGGTCTTAATTGTCAATGCCATACAGACCTAACAACAGTGCTGCTGCCATGTTTAGCAGTTATTTTGAATTTAAGGAAGTGTCTATGCCATCTGAACTTCAGATTCCTAACTTGGGAACTCCCTAAGTTAAGGTTCTGTATTGACTAAATTCCCATCTTAAGATAATACAGGATTTCATTTCAAATGCAGAATGGGTTTTTTGATGTAATAATGTCTTATTTTATGCACTCTGGCACCTTATTGATATTCAAAGTACAAAACAAAAAGTCCCAGCGTGGATCCGTTTATTTACACTGTGAATTAGAAAATGGTTAACAGGCCCTGCGGCACCCTATCAGGCCATAAGCTGAGTATCACTGGTCTATACTGTATTTGTTGGACATGGGAGAACAAATACTTTAAGCAGTCTATCCAAATTAGTGCATTTTATCATTGGGCCAGCGTCAGATTTGGGATTGTGATTAGAACCAAAGCTCTTGCTGTCGAAAATGGTTGCAGTACAGATTTTCACCACAGGAAGGAGACAGAGATTTGCAGAGGCGGTTGCCTGTTATAGGGGGAACCCTGGTGCAGTAATTAGGAACTCCAGATGACACAAGGCAGCCCCTGCATCTGTTGACAAACATGGCCTTGTTGTTCCACGTTTATATTTAAATGTGGTAGAATGTAAACACCACTTCCAGCTTCACCAGGGCTTCCCCAGAGGGAAACCCTGTGATCATAGTGGATAAGTTCAACGTTTCCAAAATAAGATAAGGATCTGTCATTATGAGCATTATGAAGGCAACCGCCGACATTTTCCTACTATAAGAATTAAATAGGGGGCATAAATGCGTCACAGGCCTTTGCAGTATCAGGAAAAAGGAGTTATGCCAAATCCGGCTCAACCTAGGGAGCGCTCCCTCATCTCGAAGTGGTGGTGGTTTATGTTTATATGAGAGGATACCATTGCCTCCCCAGCAGCTCGCAGGAGAAAAAGCCCATTTTGAATCATAACTTTTATGACCTCTGCTCTCGCTTCTTTTATTATTGCAGCTTTTTTCTACATCCTCTTCTTCTATCCACACCCAGTGGGACTCTGTGGAGTTTAACACAGTTACATTGATCCCCCCTCTTCCCACACACTGGTCTGCCTGCAGCTCCTCACCCCTGTCAGAGTTTCTCCTTGGCTCTGTGCACTCATAAGCACATAGTTTATGATTATGCACTGTAGAATGATTCATCAGATACTGTACACTCCAACAGGGATTATCCCCCCACCCCCCATGGTACATAACCGTATATACCACTCAGTTTCTGACCCGCAGAGCTTTGCCTTTTTCAAAGTGTATTAACTTTCTCAGGCACTCAGGTGGAGTTTTGCTCCTGGAGCCGTGCTTCGTGCTGAAATCTCTGCTTGTGTTATTGGCTCTCTACACGTTTGCGTGCATTGATAAATGATATACAGCCACGTTTTTATGCTCGTGAAGCTACACCGTGCATGGACGTTTTATGCCTCCATGCCGGTGATAGCCCAGGCCGGAGGCATTATGTTTTCGGGTTGTTTGTCAGTCCATCAGGCACATTCTTGTCAAAATTTGATACAAACATTCACATGAATTCAACAATGAGCTGATTAGAGTTTGGTGGTCATAGGTCAAAGGTCAAGGTTCCTTTAACCTTGTCTGTCTAAATCTTGTGAACACAACATCTCAAGAAATCTTCGAGATCATGGTGACCTTGCATTCGTCTTATTCTTGTGAAAGTGATATTTCAAGAACAACACAAAGAAATTTCTTCAAATTTGACCCAAATGTTGACTGAGACTCAAGTTTGAACTGATTAGAATTTGGTGGTCATGGGTTAAAGTTCAAGGTCACTGTGACCTTGTCTGTCTGATTCTTGTGAACACAATATCTTAAGAAAATCTCAAGGAAACTTCTTTAGATTTAGCACAAACATTTGAAAGGACTCAATGATGAACTAATTAGATTTTGGTGGTCAAATGTCAAGGTCATGCTAACCTTACATTTGTCTCATTCATGTGAGCTATATCTCAAGAACATCTGAAGGGAGTTTCTTCAGATTTGACACAAACATTCACTTGGACTTTGTGTTCAAAGGTCAAGGTCACTATGACCTTGCATCCATCTCATTTTTGTGAATGTAATATCTGAAGATGGCTTTGAGGGAGTTTCCTCAAATTTTGCACAAATGTCCAGTTGGACTCAAGAATGAACTGATTAGAATATGGTGATTAAAAGACAAAAATCAAGGTCATGGTGACCTCATAAAAGGTTTTGGCCATAACTCAAGAATGCAACCCACCTTGAAAGTGTGCTG
Source organism: Plectropomus leopardus (assembly GCF_008729295.1). Taxonomy (NCBI): domain Eukaryota; kingdom Metazoa; phylum Chordata; class Actinopteri; order Perciformes; family Serranidae; genus Plectropomus; species Plectropomus leopardus. The sequence continues at coordinate 4,158,296 of NC_056475.1, read as the reverse complement.
ATTGTATAGCTCTTCTGTGCTGCTGGGGGAAGATGTGTGTGAAGCATTCATGTTGTTACAGCTATGGATGTAAACTCTAAGAGTAACTTTACTGGTGCACAGAGGCACACAACTGCAAGGTTGTATCATGTAATTCAGTGGAAAGTAGTGTTCTCTATTGTGCCTCTTCCAGAGAATAAAGTCTTTTTAAAAAAGACTTTTTTTGATGCATGTCTGCAGGGGACACCCACAGTGACAAATATTCTCTCCCAACTCTCTCCACTCTTCCTTGGCCCAGTGCAAAGCGTCTTTCTCACTGTAGCGCTTTAATGGAAGAGGATGAGAGCTGCAGCTTTGCTGAGAATGCACTGTTCTTGATTAATGATGGCAATTTGTCAGCAGATTCACAGTCTGCTTTTCAGCCCGGCCCCGGCTGACAACACCCATCGTCTGTGTGAGTAACATGGCGATGTGGGCTAGCAAACACAACACGTCTCAGATGGAGAGATGAAGAGGGAGAGAACAGGTCATCAATCAGCAGAGTTTTGTCTCTTCCAGAGAGCCCAGGCTGTGGTAGAAGCTGAGCCACATCCTACACGGAGCTGGGCCTCTCTCTGGGTAGAAAGAAAGCCAAAGAGACAGTGACGAAGATGATCCAGCTGCTCAGCAAAGGCTTTTTTTGTAGACACTTTTAAAGGGAATCTTTGGTATTTTTGAACCTGGACCCAATTTTCCCATGCTTCCATGTCCAAGTGACTAATGAGGACGACACATTTTGAAATTGGTCCAGTTTCCTAAGAGCCACAGCAGCGAAGCAGGCTGCAGTGTAATCCCTCAGGGCAATTGTGCACGATCAAGTTGCGTACATGTAAAGTGTTGTAAATGTTTGTTTTTGCCACTGGCAGCCTCAGATTGTTATTTTCTGACAACATTACAGGAAAGAAACTACAGAGAAACAAAAAATGTTCCTTTCTGGAAAGAGTGATGGATTGGTTTACTGTTCCATTTTGTAATAGTAGGAGGTTATTGTTATGGTTTGATATGCTCTTGTATGTCACATTGAAGTGGTGCATAAGAGGAAGTACTTGAGTCAGTTCTGACTCACAGCTCTCTCAAAGAATTATGTACTTAGATTTTAAAAAGTGTTCATAATGGCAACAAAACCATCAGAGACGCTGAATGTGTTTTGTAACAGTGGCGCATGGTGCCACATGGTAAGCATCATTCTTAGGGGACAACTTTCACAACTTTCAACTTTCCCCCCCCTCCCCCCATGATCAGAGCCATACGTTGCGTGTGCTTCGTGATTTGCTTTTGTATGCCCGTATGTCAAGTGAGCATGCATGTACAGTATGTGTCAACAGAAGCACAGTGATGGCGAAGCTCTGTGGGGGGTCTCCAATGCCCGAGAGGCTGCTGAGGTGATAATGCTTTCCCTGCAGGCCGACCGTAAGTGTACTCGACCGCTGGTTGGATGCTGTGGCCAAAGCTCACAGCCGTGGGGCGTTGTTGTGGTCCGGCAGCTGGATCGGCCTCTGCGGCTGACCCAGGGGTCTCAACAAGCAGCAGCAAGAGTACAGAAACAAACTGACTGCCTGAGCTGTAAATCACCATGGATTTATGGATGAGGATGCTCTTGTTTTGATTTCACACCTCTGGAGTGGACTTAGAATCAAAGCAACCCCCATATACATAATTTAAGAGGAGGTTTAAGGTTGTTTTTTTAGTTTAGGCAGTGGGCCTGCAGCAGCCCTTCTAGTATTTGCACAACTGTCTGACTTTTTTTTTTTTACACATTTTTTCAATCTAATATTACATTCTCTCAAGGCTAAAACCTCAGACATGAATTTTCTGTCTTCCATTCTCACTACCTGTCCAGTTCTTCCTTGTTCTCTTATTTTTCCTCTCAGTCTCTCCAGCTTCTTTAGTGCTTGCCTTGCAGAGATGTCTGTTGTTATCTCGGCTCATTACTCCCACCTCTAAAATTATACCCCAAGTTAAAACTACTGAGCCTTAGCATCCCTTTGTGTTTTCTGGCTTCCAAAATACAAGACGGTAGGCTTTGACTAATACAAATTTATGAGATTTTTGTACATAAAACACAATTTGTAGAAAAGTCTTTTTATTGTGTAGTATTTGGCTTATTCCAGCAGGCAGCTTAAGTAAGCGTGACTAACAGTTTGAGATTTTTGGTGTAAGACAAAGGCACAAAGATTAAACTCATGACCGGAGATCAAAACTTCCATAATTATCTGCAGAGTGTGTGACCCCATTTTGACCCTTTCTGGACCAAAAATATCTTAAGATCTTTTTGGCTTCCTTGCATCTCTGTTGTCATGTAACTTGGCTTATGGCAACCCAACAAACATAAGCATGGAGGAAAAGAAGTGTGTATGCAGGCTCGCTAAAGAAACTGCGGTCATCTTATCTTTCTTTCCGTGAAAGTGGAGACAATAGTGAAGTGAGGTGAATAGCACATGGTTGAATTTGTTGACATTCTTTGGCAATGAGATATAGCCGGGATTTAGACGTTTTCTTTGTGATTTTCCTACTGTGGCGCTGTCTGTTTTGTCAGTGGCAGAGGTGTGATAGTGGGACATTATACACAATTTGTTGTCACAAAATGTCTCTAAGCTTGTTTTGAATTGCCTAATTGGCTGCCCTGTTTGCTTGAAAAATGGCTGCTGGAAATGAATTCAGTGCAGTCATTAGTCCTTGGGCTTGTTTCCTCTGACCCAGCTTTGTTTGACAAGTGCTTTGGGCACACTTGCATGTGATGACAAGCTTGAAAACTATCCAGACCACATGATGTTCTGTGCATTTAAAATACTGCTTTGGTAAGGTAGAGCAGCCATTGTATTTGTCCATTAATTCACCCAATTTTATTGCAAATTTCTAAAAAAAAAAAAAAAAAAAAGGCACCATGTGTGCATTATTACCTGACTGCATTACAAGATGGTTTGCCTCCACCTCTGTCACTTCTTTTCTCTGTCACACCAAATGTTTTGGAGTTGAGTCAAAGTATTTTTTGGAACAAAAAGCACACCTGGCCTACTGTTGGTCAATGTCAGGCTGATCGTGAGCGTCTTTCCCCCCTAGTTTTTGGGGTGTGTCCTGCATCACTGGCACGGTCAAGTTACTTATACGTTAAGTGTAGTGTAGCAAACAAAAGACGGTGTGACAGAAACAAATTTGTAATTTTAAAAACGATGTACAATAATATCCGTACATCATTGGTATCAGCTGATACTGGCTATAAAATGAATTATCGGAATTGGCCAACATGCTGGTTTTTGCCAATAACACAAATCACTATTTTCTTTTTTATTGACAGAGTGAACATGTACAAAACATCAACCCGAAGCTGAAGTATTGTATTGTTATTTTGGATATCTTAAAAAAAAACCCAATATTGTGCATCCCTATACACTAGGTAAGACAGTTTTTTAGCCATTGAGCTCTTCAGCAAAAGTGGTCTGTAATTGTTTGTGTCATCGTTTGCTGGTGCACAGTAACTATCTTCTGTTCTTTCAATGCCGGATTGTGTTGTAAATGTGCAAATGTTGTTCATTACCTTTTTGAGTGACAAATACAGACTACCGCTGCCTGCTGGCATGGAGAGTTATTTCCTCTTATGCAGGAAATGTGTGCTAGCTGATTTTAGGCTGTTGTTTTTATGGTGTTTTCAAGTTCAACTTTTTGGCTGAGACACAGGCGACATGCGGCAACTCAACCGTCGTCCTGTCTCACTACTAAATTCTTTAATGTCAGTGTGGTGTGTCTGGGCCTCAAGGCCTCGAAAGATCGTCTGCACAGAAGAAAGACCAGAAGGTTTGACATGATCACCTGAAGCATAATATTAATAAGCATCTTGACATCCCTGTTTCAGAAACAGTGCTACATAAGGCCTAGTTAATGTTTTCACCTTAGTTTTTCTCAGAGCAACAACAGTTTATTCCCTGTTGTCTTCCTCAGATCCCAGGTCTCTCGCTGGCTTATCTTTGTGAGCCAGATGACACATCTGCATTTGCTGATTCCTTTTCAGCCCCTGATTGCAAAATTGCTGGACCATAACACGACGTGTAAACCACAGCAAATATTTATTTCAAGATAATCAGTAAAGGTAAATGAACAGAAAACAGGAGACCTGGATCAGAGAGGCTGCCAGGTCTGCTGCCCTCCAACTGCACTGAAAAGACTTTAGAATAGATGAAAGGTCGTCACTTTCATCCATTTTCATTTACGTGATTACCAGCAACGGGCTAGTGTTACTTTCATGTTGTGAGTCTGTGTGTGTGTGTGTGTGTGTGAGATCATTGCAAAATAAGGCCCTGTAAAAACCTATTGGAGCAGGAACTACCACAGAAATGGTCTGTGGACAGATTTGTCAATATGATAGCGTTACAACAGTGCAAGACGCAGTCACAAAACTTTACATGTGTGTGAGTTTGAAAGTTTGTGTGGTCCAAGCGAGGATGCTGGCGATAGCGAGGTAGGAAGTCGGTAAGGGGACCTTCGGTTTCCCACTTTCCGCCCCCAGCCTACATTCATTTTCAGTTGTCGACCGCCATCACAGCTGAGCCCATCACAGGATGGTCTGCAGTTGTAAATCTTAACATTTTCCATATTAGCTTTTTATTTTTATTCTACCTAAAGCCTGCATACACTGTGTGATTTTGGGCTCTCCCAGATGAGAGATGACCACCATGAAAGAAACGTGGTGGTATCTTTGGTCGTTGCCGGGTCTTGCAATCAAAGACTCAAAGACAGCGTGTGATAAAGTACTGACAGTGTCAGAAATTTGGGATGACCATCAGTGCGACAACAGTGCTAAATGCTAGTAGATGCTAAAAGTTACTTTGAGCTCTTGTTGCAAAATTGACTTGCTAGATTGGATTGATTATAAATGCCACTATAGCAAGGGCTTGATTCATTATTGTTTACATTTTGCTCTTACGACTACCAAGAAGTAGATGGATGACACACGCTGACTTATGTTCTCGCGTGTTGACATCGATGGATGTACGTCGTAGCTTGCAAATCAGTAGGTGTTATCATCGTACGATCTGCATTGAGTTTATTAGATCCATGTCACAGAGTGTAGCTTGCACTAAACTTATAAAACTGCTAAACTCTCACAGTCTGTAGGAGACTTAAAAGCCCCAATTAAAGATTTTGTACAAGATGCCTTCTGTTTATCAAAAAATCTGGAAGTTTGAAAAGCACAAGTTTCATCTGACACCCCTGCAGGATCTAGTGGCACGGTCAAAGTAGAAATGTTATTGTTTTTCTGATGTTTATCTGCATCAAGGGTTGAGTGCACGCTCAGTCATAACTTCCTGCATATCCCCTGAGGCATAGTCGTAAGTTACCTCGAATGCCTCGGAAAAGGAAAGTTCTCATGGCTCGTGAGAAGGCGATGTCTGGGCAGTTGCCCACAAATTAAAATGCAGCCTCAGTGTGGGTTTACAGTGGGAACCCTCCCGTCACCAGTCGGTCTGAAGGTTGTGATGTAGCCTGATGGGCAGGTGTTAGGCCAAGACTCGGGGAATGATAAGGGGGCAGACATGCGTGAAAAGGAGAGGAGATAACTATTCTCACCCGGGGGAAAAGACCATATCAGATTCTCCCATCGCAATCACCTAAACAGATGAAACTGTCAAAACAGATTTACCCTTATGTTCCAGAGGACTATCTCCAACTGCTATCGCTGTCACCTGAGACAGATTAAAAATGTGGGCAGAAAATACGCAATGATTTTCCTGTAGGACTCCTCCCAAAAGCTCTATTTACAACGTCATACACACTTTTCTTTTTCCTTGGTTGGTTGCCAAGAAGAGGCAATAAGATCCAGAGGTGACTGTGTGAGTTTCATGACAAAAAAGCCCCCTAGGATTTGTAAAATGACCCCGCCAAGCTGGAAGCCTGTTTAAAGGAGCCTCTTACACTAAACCCACTCAAAAGGCTGTTTCTTGAAGAATCAAAGCAAATGCATACCTGAGGAAAACCCTCCTCACACCACCCTCATGACCCAAATCACAGTGTTAGGGCTACAAGGAGAGAAAGCAGGGTTCCTGTGGTTCCTTAAAAAGTCTCACAAGGCTTTGAATTTATTCATCTAAAAATAAGGCCTTAATTTGTATTAAGCATTTAAAAATCTGAGCAAATTGGCTTGATTTCTTACAGAACATGGGAAGAATGCATTGAGCAACAAAAGCAGAAATGACTGCAAAATGAGCAAGAAATCTGTAAAAAGTACAAAGACTTTGGATAGTTTTATGATAATATATGTTTAATATGTTCCATGTCTTCCACTCCATATAAGGGTCATTTTTCAACATTTGATGTAGATAATCTCCCTTTTTCACTGGACACAGAAAGTCATGTTTTATGTTACAATAAACATTTGGGCAAAATAAAAAAATGTTTAGTTTTGTTTATCAAAAAAATGTCTTAAACTGAATTCTGAGTGGCATTAAAAGCCTTAATCTACCTTGCCTTAAACTGCAGGAACCCTGAGAAAGAAAATGCTAACTCAAAGATTTAAACACATCTTTATTTGGGCTCCAAGTAGTTGAGACAATCTGTATCCATCAAGAAAAAAATGTTACCATAACTGTGCAGTCAAACTCTCATGGCACATGTATGGCATTGAGACATTTAGCAAGAAGTGAATGATTTAACACCACTTTGACAGGATGATTGCTAATTGCCAGTTCTCCCTTTTGTCTGTCTTCTGTAAGTCATTCCCAGTGTGTGGGATTGTTGTCTGTAGCTTATTGTCGAAGTCTCTTTAGGGAGAGTTTGTCTTTCTGTCTATGCGCTCTGGACTTGAAGAAAACATACTTGGAAGTTAATTGCCGCTGTGATTGATGGTCTAAATAATGCGCTGGCTTGTCATTTGTGTACCGATGTTGCTGTTCCCCATTTCAGTGATGACAGTGACGTGGCATTTGGAATTAGCCATCCATCTTTGTGGTTTCAATTAAACGTACAACATGTAATTTTCTGCCACTAGGGGTCTCTCAATCAAAATATGAACAATAGATGGAACAATGCCTTCATTGCAGTCAGTTTCTGCTGGTTAGTATTCCTTCAGTGTTTATCATTTAGGAGGTTTTTACAGAGAGCAGGACTATCTGGAGAGTTCTCCTCTCCAAAACAAATGAACCAGATGATTGAAACCAGTAAAAATGATGAATAAAGTAGTTCCACATTAAAAATGAGTGGTTTTCCAAAGCAGTTTGGCTTATTGTACAGCTTCTGCAGATATGTGCTCACCCTTTTTCTTGGCAAACTTAAAATGTGTGGTCTCCTTTTTTCTTTGATAACTTAAGAAGTTTGGGAGTTTTTTCCCAGGAGCCGAATTATCCACAAAGGTGTCCTCCTCTCCAACGCAAATGGACCTGGTAATTTAAAATGGTAAAAACACTGAATTGAACAGTTCAATGTTAAAAATCAGAGTTTCCTCCAAGCTGTTTGGCTCGATGTGGAGGGCCTGCCAGCCATCCCTCTGCAAATGTGCTTTTTTTCCTTACAACTGATAACTTAAAATCCAGCCCAATCATCCACAGAAGTCTCCTGCTGTCAATAACATACAAGGGGGATGATTTTAATCAGTAAAAACACAGAACAAATCAGGTTCCTGTTAAAAATCAGCATTTTATCTCACAATGTTTAACATGATGCAGAGTGTGGCTGCTAACCCATTTCCTGCTCAACGTTTTTCTCTGATAACTGAAAATCCAGACGTTCAGAAGGTTTCTGCTGAAAGCTGAATTATCCACAGAGGTAGAAAAGAGCAGGTGATTTTTAACCAGTAAAAACACTGAATGAAGCAGTTTCATGTGAAAAATCAGTGTTTCTCTTACAGTGTTTGGCATGTCAGGCGCTGAAGCCGAGCTGCAGCTGAAGTTTGCTCAACTTGTGTAACTGAAGATACAGACTTTCAGTGACTAGAATCCAGTTAAAATATGTTGTAAAAAATGACCAAAATCTACAATATGTATTGCAAAAATGTGTCTAAACACATGTTAAAAAGTCAATTCATGACCACAACCCTGATGTATGGGTAAAGGGGATATGCTGCCACTGACAGGTGAAGGCCACTAAATAACACAGTCCTTGATTAAAATGACAGAATTCTGTTTTTGAAAATTTCTGGAAACATTTGTGATAATAAGTACACAACTTAACATACAGTTTAAGTCATTTTTTGACATTTTGATGAGAAAAACTTACATTTTATATCAGAAATTAGTTGGCTTTTTGACATTTGCTTTGGCTTCCTGGAACTGAGCGGTTCAGGTCAACCGGACAGCTTTTGATGTCATATTGTGGTTAGATCATTAGAAAATGCTGACTGATTGATTAAGTTGTTGTTGTGATATCTGTGGTTTATGGTATTTAAGAGTTTGATCAGTCTGGTCAAATGAACTGTGGACTTTTATCATGAGGAATGTTCTCAATAATGTTTTGTCTATTTTGTATTAATGTCAGAAGTGGTCATTAACTTTGGTTGGTTTATGAGACTCAGCATTCGGGCCGCAGCATTGAAGATTGACCCCAGTAAATCCGAAAAAGAAACAAGGAGGGACAACAAACCCACAGCACAATGACTCCTCCACATGGGGACAATCATGATTCTCATGATGCCCTGCAAACAGTCACTGTAAACATCCAAGCTAAATGGCATGAATTGCTGTTGTAGTCGTAACGCTGATGCAGCCAGTCAGTTTATTGGCCTCTTGGAAGCGCAGTTTCAACACGCGGTTGTAGTTGTGGTCCGGTGTGTGTCGTTACAAACATTGATCTGCATGGTGACTTTGTCTTCTCCTCCTCCGCCTGCAGGCTTCACACAGCCCAGAGAGCCATCAAGCAGACCCAAGTGACAGTGCAGAAGATTGGGAAGGAGATCGAGGAAAAGCTGAGGACGACGGCGACCTGCACAGAGCGGGTGAGCACGGTCACCTAACGGCAGCAAATATCAACGCATTAGCAAAGTCAGGGTTATTATAGTTCCCTTTTATTTTTATTTAATATTGTTCAGTGTGGTTTAACTGGTTTCCAGACATGGTTTGCTCTTTTCAGTTAATTTTTATTCTTTTTTTAAATTCTTTTTGTTTGTTTCAGTATTAGTTTTAGGTTTTATGCTTCTATGCTAGAGAATAATAAGTCATACCAACTATAATGTTGTTATTCATAATTGACTTAGATATAAATGTACATTTCACAGGATAAAAAGATTAAATTAACAAACAACATTTCTGTAAGGATACCATAAATATTAAGTACAAAATTAATGAATACTCTTATAAAAATATATTGAAAACTAATACAAAATGTTAAAAAAGAAAAAATATAGAACCAGTACAATAATAATAAAAAAAATATGTAGCACATGTAAAAACACAGTTTACAGAGCTTTTACAAACAACGCATAAGAGCCAGTAAACCCCAGATTCAAACTATTAACTCACTACTGACTAAACAACATTGTTTTCATCAGATTTTGTGATTGTAGATGTAAACATGAGAGGAATTTCTTGTTTTATGAAAATGCATTAAGATGAGGTTCAGTTTGATATTTGATATTTTCATGAACGTTCACCAGGGAGCAGTTATCGCCATCATCAGCAATAACAGGCTCATCGGCTTCTGCACAAACAACAAACACCAGACGTCCTGAGCTAAATACTCGTAAGCAGCGAGCAGAGAGACTTAAGAGCTTGTTTCGCCCCAAATCCCCAGGTGTAACTGTAATGTACAGTAATGTGAGATGTAATTATACCCTTTGGGGAGCTTTTGTATCTTTAACTGAGAAGTGGCGAGAGCAATATCCTGTCTGCTTATATGATAACGCTTTGACCAAAATCCCCTATTTATGTTTCCACCTCCTGTCATATCCTCCACTGGGATCCACAGCAAAAGCCAGAAGCATGTTTAACATTTTTGGAATTGGCAGCCACACAGCTGTGAAAACGGAGCGCTGATCCCAGGTTTGACATTGTGTTTATTGTAAACATTCGCTTCAAAAACATCCCGTCTCCTCTGCTGTTATAAAAGCCCCAAGGCAGTGACACTTTGGTGTTTCTATCTTCCCGAGGTAGACTTGCCTTTGGAAAAAAGAAAGTGCGGGTGGTATATTTTTGTGTCCACCTGTTGCTTCAAACATAGAAATGAAATAAATAATCAGGACACTGAGCTGTTTGTTATGGTCGTTTGACTAAAGTGAAAGGAAACAGCGATTCTTGGGGGACGTACACGTGTCTCACAATCACTACTTTGAGAACTTTTTGCTGTATTCTTACACCTATTTTCATCATTAAATAGAAAACGCAACCAAACATCAATCCAAGTTTCTCTCTTTCACCTCGGACTGGCATTAGCTGAATTGCTATGTTTATTTTCAGGAAGACGAGTAATTTCACCTAAATGGACACAAAATAAAACCCACCAAAACCGCCTTGGTTAGTTTTGTAAGTCATCTCATGAGTGAGTCCACTGTTAGAACAATCACTAGATCTGGTTTGGTTAAAAACTCTTGATTGATTAATTGAGTAAATGATTGATTGATTGATTTCTTTATTTCAGACATGTAAAATACAACAAAAACAGTTAAGGTTAAAAACAAACTAACAAAAGAAAAAGAAAATGAAAGGACATAATAATGCATGAAATTACATGTGCAATGAGCCACAAAGGAAGAAATTAAGTTACCCAAAACTTTGCCAAGAATTAGTAAAAACTAAAGAAAATTACATTATTGTAATAATAAGTAAAACCAACACCTACAAAATAACAAAAAACAAACAAAGAAGGAACTGACCTGCAAAAAGTGTTTAAAATTAGAATAATTCTGTAGTATGATTTTAAATGTTTTTATGAGGATAATGACAAAGTAAGTAAAAAAAAAAAGAAGTTAAAAATAAATAAAAGTTCAACAACAGTGATTACACACAGTAAGCAAGTTTTAAAATGTGAGTTTTGAGGTAGGATTTGAAAATGGGGAGACAGTTGATGAATATGACAATTAGCATAAATATAGTTTTGCCCTTAGCTTTAAAAAATAATTTTCTAGCTCTCCTAATTTTCTTGGAATTTTTGGAACATTTCTTTACAAGTTGCTCAAAAACATGTCATGTTTTTGAAAGAAATCACATCGATTTGGGTTCAAAAGTTTCAGTACTTAGGAAAGGCGTCTGATAGCACAAGATAAGTGGTGTTGCTCCAGGTTTTAAAGGGTTAATGTCAAAAAAAGCTAAATATGTGCTACAGTAATATTTCAAAAGGTAACAGATTGCTTATTTGAAAATGTACTACTCCACTGCTCATTTAGTCATTGCTGCAAAACCTAATTTCAGCGAGTTGCCAGATACAACAGTTGCAATTGCAACACATAAAAATTGGCGCCGCTCTGACCGTCCTGCTACGTTGCTTTGAATAGGAATGTTTGTTCTACTCTCACTCTATTTCTACGGTTTCAAATATACAGTAGAGTGTGTGTTTTATGTCCTTTTGCACAGATACCAAATTTAAAGCTTTTGAATGGCTCTTTAGAGTGCCTCTTCAGACAGCTGTTCCAGCTGTTCCTCTCCATCATGTGCTCATCGGCTTTTGATATGGCTCATTGTTTTGTTCCTTTTCCCCAGACCTTCACCCTACCTAAAGTAGCTCCACTATAGCCCTTTCAAGCCTTCCCGCAAAAACATTGAGGCTCCATTCTTCTGCCACAAAGGATCCCTTTCAAAAGCTCGTCTCTGATATTTCCCCCTCAGTGAAACATTCTTTAAAACCCTTTTCAGAGCTCACATCAGCTAATAAATCACATAATCCTCGTCCTCTACCTTTCCGTTCAGAAATCCCGGCGAGAGTGAGTGGAGCATTGTGTGGCTCTTCTGAGGGTCTCTTTGCCTTTGCAGAGCTGAGCACTATCCTTCTGTGCACGTCACAGTGAGCGCGGATCAAAGGGGGACAGGGTGGAGGCCACCAACCCCACAGCATGGCCCTCTCACCCTCTCACCCTCTCACCCTCTCACCCTCTCACCCACACTCTGCCATTAAACTGCAGGGTTATAACGCGCCCCCCCCCTCAATGCCTGCTGCTTATTTACTCAGCTGACCCGCTGCTGTTTGATGTTCAGTGGGAGTCAGATGGGCCCTGCTGATCGCTTACAGTCACACACACACACACAGACATCAGGTTTCCCACAGTCATGGAAAACCTGGACAAGTCATGGATTTACATTCACATTTTCCAGGCCTGGAAAAGTCATTGAACTTGTAAAAATCATTGGAATTTAAAAAAAAAAAAAAAATCATGGAAATGTCCTGTGTGCAGTAAATTAAATTATATTAATGTTGCATAACATTGAATTTCTTTAAAAAAAAATGCTGAAAATTTACACTAAAAACATGAAACATGAAAAATTAAGAAAAAAGAAAAAATTATTTTGGCAATTATTTATAGAAAACATAAAGTTTTGGTGTTTTCTGTTTTTTTTCCTTTTTCTCCCCATTTTTATAGAAAACTTTGGAGATCACAATTTTTTTTTAAAAAGAAGAAAATTGCCATTTTTTTTCAAAGAAAAAACACCTTCCAAAACCATTTTCTTTGAAATAAAAATTGGCAATTTTCTTCTTTTTTAAAAAAAATTGTGATTTTTCTTTAAAACTGAAAGATTTTTGTTGTTGTTATTTGTTTTTTACCTTAATCATTTTTATTATTATTTTTAAAAGAAATATGTTAAGTTTAGGGTTAGGGTTGGAAGTCATGTTTTCTTAAGAAAAAAAAATCTTTCTTATAGAAAGCTTTAAAATCTAGGGCATATTTTTTTGTTTTTTGTTTTTTTTTCTGAAGTTTTTGAAAGGTATGCTGTTTATGCTGTCTAAAAATTGCCTAAATTACACCATTTATCACAGCCAGAAACTGTAAAAACAGAAATTATTGTTAGATTTTCACATTTCTGATGGTCCTTGAACACATTATGTGAGATGCTGAAATCATGTTTGAGCATTTATCAAGTATGAATATGAAATTTTTTAAAACAGGCTTAGTGAGAATAAAAATATTTACACTTTGTCAACAGTGTCGCTTAGTGAAAGTTTAGGAGGCTTTCTGTTCGTGCCAAAGCCAGTGGTGGTTAACATGCAAGCATCAGGGAGCGACACATCGGAGAGATGGAGGCTCTATCTCTCTGCGTCTGATTCCCCGCTCTGTTTTTGCTACAAAGCCCTCAGAAGTCTTCAAGAAGAAGCATATCTGTGTTTCCTCTGATCCAGGCCACGATGGCTATCTGAGTGTGTGATACCACAGTTCCCGCTCGCAAACTACAGGATGAATAACAAGGCTCGATCTCTGTGATCCTGCCAGCTCTCTCTCTCCCTCCCCACTCTTCATCCTCCGTGTCATTCTCTGTTGAATCTCCATCCACATAGTCCCAAGTCGTCGCCTCTTAAATCTCTTAGCATGTTTTGAAGTTGCCCTATCTGTTCATCCCGACTTATCATTTTTCATCGTATGTTTCTGTTAACCCCCACTCTCTCGCCTTCATCTACTGTACACCACATCCACATCCATCAGCCCATGAATCCTCACTGCTGGTCCTCATTAGATGGCGAGCCCACTGCAGGCTCCGCCTCCACCAGATAGAGACCTGAAGCCTGATGAAGGAACACTGAGAGGGCAAGATGTTGACTAATGACTGCACCGTGGTGCTGCTGCTGGCCACAGAATACGTGATGACAGAGACGCCAGTCATCGTAACCCTTTGAAACCTGGAAAAACATCACTTTCCTTGTGCTGCTTTCAGATGTTTTCTACAAGTATTTAAACCTCTGGACCCCGAGCAAATTGATGCGATTTCTTTCAAAAACATAGTAAAAATAGCACTAAGTAACTTGCAAAGAAATGTTCTACAAATTGCAAGAAAATTCTTAGATCTAGAATATTAATTTTATTTTTAAAGCTAGGGAAAAACTATATTTAAAGCTAATTTTCATAATAAGATAATTAGGATTGGTGCAGTTTTCTTTCAAAAACATGGAAACATTGCAATGAGCACTTTGGTATTAAATGTTTCACAAACTGCAAGAAATTAGTCGATTTAAAAAGTTAGTAAAATAATCACTTAAGCACTGTTTGCTCCACTTGATTAATAACATATGATTTCTGTCTTTGATAAACTGAATTTTGAATTGGGAAAAAACCAAACAGTTGTAGTGCTCCTTTTGCTCGTTGTGCTGTGATACCTGTTCCACTTATCTCGGGGTTCAGCGAGATGTTTTGAATTACCAAATCATTCGCCATCCTACTTGTCATTAGATGCTGACAGTAGATTCTTGATTATTGACGGCAAGAATTAGCCCAGTATATGTGCATTAAATCAACATGACATGGGATCAGCCTGCAAAAACATATCTTGTTTTTTGGGGAGCAATCAGGAATTTAGGGGTCTTTATAAAGGGCAATAAACACTAAAAATGGCTTTGACCACATAGTAAATATTTTTCTTTATCCTCTTTCTCTGTTTTCTCTCCCTATCATTCTCTGCTGTTTGCTGGGAGCAGAAGAAGGAGCGAGAGTGCATGCAGCTGCGTCTGGCTGTGCTGCGCAGTGAGCTGCAGCGGCAGAGGAAGGCACTTGGCAGAGAGATAGACCTGCGGCAGAAGGAGAGGGCGCAGCTTCACAAGAAAGGTGAGCCGAATAGGTGCAAACACAACACTTGGACTGATAATACCTGTTAATATCACACTGTAGGCGTCATTGCTGTCATCCCACCCTCCAAAAAAAGGAGGATGGAACAGAGGTTATAGAGTTATATTAAGTGCTTTGTTTATGTTTTTTTGCATATACAATATGATGAATGGTTATTCTTTGCTCAGTAAATAATTTACTTAGAACATAATTAGTTGTCTCCACTGTTGCAATCCAGAGTGATGCATCTTGTCACCATATTCTTGCATTTTCACAGAAACAACAAGTGGCATGCAGCCACAAGCTACTCAGCAACAATGTGTATTCAATACTCGAGTGAGGACCAAAAAACATTACAGCACAGTATTGCGATATTTTGTGTGGCACTGTTGTATCAATACACTAATGCCAAGCATAAATTTTTTTATCATATAAACGATTAATTTTACACATTTAAATATTTGATTGCCTATTAGAATAATAAAATCACTTGCTTCTTCAATTCACAAGATACATTTTGCTGCAATAAAAATTATTTTAAAAAGTATTTACCAAATATAAAGAGGGTCCTTACATAAAACTAGGCCACCTCTGCAGTAGAAACATTTTTTTGTATAGCACCTTTCATACATAAAATGCAGCTCAAAGTGCTTTACATGTGAGAGTGCTAAAACTTGAAACCTAACAATATTTATAAATATAAAATAAATAAATAAAATAAAAATGATAAATTTATTGCAAGCACATGTATACCATAACTCTCATAACTTCTGAAAATAAGTTGCAGAAAGGACAGAGGTGGAAAAGAAATGAAAGAAAAACAAATATAAAAAGAAATGTTAAACAACTAATGTCAAAACAGTAAAAGCAAACAAAAACCATAAAACAAGGTTTAAAGAAATAACAACCATAATATGTGATAAAAATAAATAGAGGGTGGTAAAAATTCAAGTATAGACTGGGAGATGCGCAGATACTTAGTACTTAGAAATTAGTGGTACGTGACCAGAAAAAAAACTGAAAAAAATGTAACCTGCCTCTTTTTATGAAGGTTAAAGGAGAGTTTGTCACAAAACAAAGAAGATGGATTGTGGCCGCAGATCAGATTATAAATTCAGTTATTAAAATGCTTGTAAAAATATATCTTACATTTTCTAGATTTACCATTTCATCACTTTGAGTAAATGATTTTATTGTACAGGAAACTCTCATTTTAAACACGTTGGTCTGGGTTTCATCGCTGTCTGACCACGTGCGTGCTGTATTACCTGTTCATTTGGCGTACAGTAAAGCACAGTAAAGAGTGTTGTCACATACAGGAAACCTCTGTCATGCTCCCAGTCAGAGGGTTGGAGTCACTCAACACACCCATATGTACCCAATAATGTACAGAATATAGAGCCATTCCTGTGGTTTTGCAGCCTGTGCCAGGCCGCCACGGCGACAGTGTTTGTGCAGTGGTGTCATTTAGTTAACCCTGTGAAGTCTGCAGCTCCTGATGTCTGAGAGCAGAGGAGGGTTTTACTGACGCCTGTTACTGTTCATAGCAAAATAAAAAAGGCAGTTTTAGTGAAGCTTGGGTTGTACACACACACACACACACAAATCCAAACACGTATTAATATGTAACCACACTGTAAAATCTGACAAGTTGATTTTACTTAAGAAAAATCTAGGGAATAGATTGCCCTAAAAAATGTATGTAAATATAAATATTAATCTTAACTTATATTTACTTTATATCTAATTGTTGAGTTTACTTAAAATTTAGTAATATTTACTTGATTTTGTGAAATTGTTGCAACTTAAGTTAAATTAAATCAATCTTTTTAAGTTTTAGCAACTTAAGTAATCCAGGTTTACTGGGCTGTATGTATCTGTATTCTGCTGGTTGCAAACTAGTCAGTTATATTTGTGTTTTCTTAAACATGGTAAAAACAGAACTCTTAAATCTCTTAACTTCACCATTGACAAAAGCTTCTTTGTCACGATCCAGTTAAGTCAGACTAACAGGGTTTCCTGAAGAAAGAACAAGGTAATCTCCCATGTCATTTTTTAAGTTGCAACAACTTCATGAAATTAAGTTAATACAGATAAATTTTGTGTAAACTTATATAGTAAACATAAGTTAAGATTAAGCATTATATTGTTTCTTTTTTTCATTGATGCATCATGGATTATTTCAGAAGCTAAAAGTTTTGTTCTGTTTCCTCTGTTAAGTTTAAGTACAGTTTTTGGTTTTGCTGCTCAAATATCACATGATATCTGCTGCGATTACATTACTGCTCTGACTAGCAGAAAACCACTCGCTGCTCCAGTTTGCTGAATCCACCACGTAAACAGCAGTTAACAGCTGCAGGTGCACCTGGCTTTTTATGGGGAATAAGAGATGACACTCTGAATGATTTATTTTATGTCTAAAATAAACATGATGAATTAAAACTAGGATTTCCCCTTAAAAGTCTGAGATTGTAATCATCAGTTGGCGAGCCCTCAGTCGACTGAGATAGCTTCAAATCACGCTGTTACTGTTTTTTTTGTTTTTTTGCTAGTCTGTGTGCTGTGCACTGTGCTTCTGGGGGTGTTTTGGTCTCCCGACTTTGCTGTGGATTGACTGCTCTTGAGTTTCACAGTATTCTTTGATTGAAGCTCTGCACCTGTAGCAGCACAGGGGAGATACTTGGCACGAAGGAGGAGAGGCTGCTCCTCTGCTTAGAAGTGGTGAATTTACAGCTTATAGCAAGTTTTACGTTGCAGGCATGTGTTTGAGATTTAGTGTCGGCAAAGGATGTTGCACATTTGCAACCTGTTATTAGAAAAATTTAGCTTGTTTGCAATCCCATGTGAATGCTGGGGTCACACAGAACGTCCCGCTGAGCCCTTTCAGATTTTAAAACTTTGTCTGGAAAAGCCAAATCCGATTCATCTGACATAATTCTGACCCCTTGCGCGTCACTTTGCGCCCAGATTATCCACCATATAACCAGCAAGGTGGAGACACGCCCTAAATACACTCTTGCCATACACTTTGAAGCATGTGCTATAGATTGTTTAAAGAGGGCCCCTTGTGTCAGTAAAATCAGCTCATTTTTTGACCAAAGGGCAGCAGCGCCTCACTGAGCCACCAACCTGAGGAAGGGCTTGGTAATGATTAGCATGTAGTCTGCACACACATGCAGACACGCACAAAAAGACTCCACTAAGGAAGGTTCACGGAGAAGTTCTCTTTGTGCTGCAATTCAAAAAAAAAAAAAAAAAAAAAAAGGCCGTTAATCCTTTGCCTCTTTACCTGTCACCACGTCGTCTACAGCCAAAAGAACTCGCTGCTCTCCGGCTCTGCAGCTCATTGATGGCTTTTTTCCAGACTGGACAAGTGCTTATTAAGAAACATAAGAAGAAATTCCTTCAGCTGGTTAAAGAGGGGAAAAGGTATTTTGGGATAAATTGAAATGCTGCTGCTGAATAGGGCTCGCTGAAAATCTTGTTGTATTTTCCCAGACTCATAACTCAAAAGCTAAAAGCCATATGCTGCCGGGCTCTGCTGTACTCCCAGCTTGTTGTTTAACTCTTCTAATCAGCCTGCACATTCTCATTTGTTTCACTATCGGAAAAAGGCCCTGCATTAATTACAGACAGGATACTCACGGAGTCAGGTGTTTACAGCATTTCATACAGCAGCTGATTTTGTGTCTGATTATATTTAGATTGGCACCAAAACGTGTTTGTTTCATCTGATCTCATCTTTCATTTCGGAGACACATGGTTTTATCAATGGAAGCTTAAATTTCATTTTGAAAGTTTCCTCTGGAGGCTTGTCTGTCAAAACACACACACATTTGAAGAAGCAAATTTAGTCCCATCCAGTCAAACAGATTACTCATCAGACAAGCTGGTTGCTAAGCTAAGGACTGATGATTTATTTACCCGTTAATCAGTCCCCCCAGGATTTTGCGGGCTGCTTTTGTAATTGCCTGAAATGCCTGATTTGATGATAGCTTTTCAAAAAAAATGTGTCCTAGTTGTGATAATTGAGGCAGTTTTAAGTATTTAAAAATGTAAAACTTCAACAAAAAAAAATACAATAACATAGCATGCACATGATGGTATGATACATTTTCAGAGCCAATATTGCCATAAAATACAACAGTATTAAAGAAAATGAGGTCCAAAGTTTTCTTTGTGGTACGTCAGAACCAGTCAGGAAGATTGAGCCATAGACACCATCTATGCCCAAAGACATGCAGGTCAGGTTAGTTGGTGACTAACCGTAGGTGTGAATGAGAGCGTGAATGGTTGTTTGTCTATATGTGTCAGCCCTGCGATAGTCTGGTGACTTGTCCAGGTTGTACCCCGCCTATCGCCCAATGACAGCTGGATATAGGCTTCACCCGACATTGAAATGGCTTGACTCAGTAATTAAACCCATTACTAAAGGTTTGGTAATGTTAGCTGTGTGATGCCAGCAGTTATCCCTGTCACTGCATGTGACTTTGGCCCAGGTACAGCAGTTGTCACATGATAAAGAAAGAGAGCGGGGGCAAGGAGGGGGTGAGTGGATCAATACACTGCAGGCGGCTTTACCAGAAAGGGATTTTACCCATTCTAAATAGTCCAATTTGTGGAAAGGTTGTGGTGATTGTACAAAATTGCATGATTGCGCAGAATTTGCCTTAATTGCTGCGATTGCTGCTATATGTAGCTGCTCTTGTACCTTTTTCTTTTGTTCTTAACTAAAGTTTTAAATCGAGTTTTTATAGGGTTGTGTTTAACAGGAAATTTCTAGATATACATCAATAGTTATTTTAATATATATATTGTTCTTTTCTGTTGCACTGCTGTGGACTGGAGTAACAGTATTTTACATTTTTTATGTATGCAGATACATAAGGAAAATGGCAAACTGAATGTTGAATCTTGCAACATGGCTGAAAACCTGGAGGGACTGATTAATGATCAATCTTGATTCAGTTAAAAGCGAGTGTTTCACTTGCTGGATTTTCACACATTCCAGCGCTTATTAGGCACAGCTTTCTTTTCAAGTTTTATTGACAGTTTAACAGGATGTGTAAGTACG
Source organism: Plectropomus leopardus (assembly GCF_008729295.1). Taxonomy (NCBI): domain Eukaryota; kingdom Metazoa; phylum Chordata; class Actinopteri; order Perciformes; family Serranidae; genus Plectropomus; species Plectropomus leopardus. The sequence continues at coordinate 4,138,548 of NC_056475.1, read as the reverse complement.
TTGCTATGTTATATATCTCCAGAGGGCTTTCCACGTGGACTGTAAATCCCCATTCTTGGTCACGTTCTTTAGGATCTCATCCGTACCTGGTTGTGTGGTCTTATACAGTCATATAGTGCCCATTAGTGAGTAGCTCTTATCAACCTGTTATTCCCAGGAAACTGGCCTCTCTCAAAACAAGTGGCCCAGAAAACCCAAACATGCATTTGGGATTCTGCAGGTGTGTGCGTCGACATGTGAGCTGGCAGAGATGAAAGTTGGGCGTTCATGTTTTCGTGAAGTAACTACTAGAGTGTTGTTGCATACCTGCTGATGCCTCTTTGCCATCCTAGACAGTGTTAGCATGATAAGCACTGAAAAACATCAGCAGTCTGTATCGTCCTGATGACAGGTTAACGACTAGCTGTTCAGTGCCTGCTGATTTACAGTGAAATCATAGCAGCAGTGTAGACTTGAGAAAGGCTGGTGTTTTTCTTCTTCTCCTTGCAATGCACACGTACTCACGCTAAGTCCACTGCATGTCTTTCACACAATCCATAACTGAGGACATGTGGGCATGACCACAGTTTTTTCCCTCTTTTCGGCTGTGAATTTTAAAAATAAAAGCCTTTCTTTCCTCCCACCAGAATTAATGGGTTTGGTTTTGGTGGGGTCACACTCTTGTCACAATTTCCTCCAGTCTAATTTCCCTCCTTCCACCTTGAGCAGATGACATAAATCAGGTCCTTGAACGGCGTTTATTGTACTTAGTAACGGTAGTTATTCTCACGCTCTGTAACAGAGCCAGGGCTCCTGACCAATAAATTTCAGTGGTTGGGTTTCTTGAGTGTAAGGAGCACATTTTTGTGAAGGTATGGTGTGAGGAGGTATTTGTCACCTCAGAGAAAAGGTTTCATATTGAAGCTATCATCATTAGGGCTCCTTTAGCAGCAGCTTTACACATTCCCCTCAGCTGGCTGCCATTTTGACTGACGATAAGGGTTGACAGTTGGTGCAGTCTAACACTCTGTGTAATGACTCGCTAGGATGTGTTTCAAAGTTTTTCTTTTTTTGGGTTAACCCCCCCGACATCCCCCTCTGTTTCTGTGTCACGCCCAAATGTTTTTACTCATTTAACATGAAGAACTGAGGTTTAAAAACAAAGTCTCTTCTTTACTGTTGTTAAATGTATATTTTGTTACCGTATAATTATTTTGTTCTATCTCACGTTTTTGTCCAAATTTTTTTTTTTCATATATTCGCATTCCATGATAACTTATTACCAGAGTTTACATGCACACTTTTTTCAATCTGATTCAAGATTTCAGGTCAACTGTTTACATGGGATGTCTTCGATGCAGTGTTTACATACGCGGGTGCATGTAACTGCATGTAAACGCACTGTGTGAGTTGCGCAAAAATTATGAATATAGTAACTTGACAACTCTCTCATTGACCACGAGAAACATGCAATTGACACTTTTCACTCACTCTCATTCCACAAATGCATTCTCTCCCAGTGAAAAAGAAATAACAGATAACTTCTGACAGCAGCACCCGGGCAGGAGTGAATGAGTTACTATGGTTACAGGGCCGCTCGAGTCGCTGAGGCATCTTGTTTTTTAACTCTGGTTCCATTATACTGGAGAGAAGGGAGACACATCTACAGCTGATATCTTAAACATTCAGCAACTCAACCCAAAAGAAAAATATAAAAAAAAATATTTTGGGGTAACCTGTCCCTTTAATATCTTCACTGAGTTTCGTAAATGCAGTTTTCCCCAGACGTTAATATAGTTTATTCTTTTGAAATGGTTTCATTGTGCTTTTCAGCTCATTTCCTTATTAGTGGTACTTGGCGGTTGGAGTTGATGGTGTTCACGCTATATTTAAACCATTTTTATTTTCATCATTTTACAAGGCTCTGTTAAATGCTACATGGATGAAAGGTCACTTGATAATGATCTTGCAAAGTGAAACGTAACACCGCAATGCTTTTTAATACGCTGTTAGATCATTTATAGTTTTAACATAAACCAGATCACATGCGCCTTTAAAGATTCTGTGTGTGGGATTTCCTCATGAGCATTTTGCCCTCTAATTTATAACGATAAATGTTTCTCTAAAGCCTTGGTGATCAGCTGTATTTTGTTTAATTTGGATAAATATTCTTTTAATAAATCACACTGATGCTGACATGTATCAGAGCGGTACTTCTTCTGGTCCATATACACTCTGTTCTTATACAGAGGTCATGTTGGTCAGACCAGTTTGAACAAACCCTTAAACCAGCAAAATGATTACACATTCGGCAGCTTGAGTTCCTTCAGAATCCCACAAAGCCTTCTGTGTTTTGCCAGTGGACCTTATGGGGCTTTTCCATTGGCTTTTTTGGATGTTCTGAGCCAAACCAAACCATTTTACAAGGTTACATGCAACAAGTTGTACCGAGTTGTGCTGAAATTAAGCAGTTCCAAAATGCATCTCCAAGAGGCTTAGATGGACATTGTCAACAGTGTTCGTAATGCAGATGAAAAATTTGAGTGATGCATTTTTCATATGCATGCAAATACATTTATTCACTGTGCAGCTCAAAGGTCACTGGCAGCTACTAGCAGTTTTTAAGATGGAATATTTTCTTGCATGTTGCTCAGTGCACAAGCTCATGTAGTGAATCAATCAACACACTCTAAATGTCAATGTGACAACTTTGACCACTCCATTTGTTTTATTAGCTCTCTGGCAAGACATTTGCTGTAGTGATGCTTGGACGTTGAAATGCTGAAAAGTTCATACGAATTTCAACCTTATTATACAACTGCGAATATTTGGAGAAAAAAGTGGCGAGCTGTTGTTCCGGTGCAGTAATGCAGCACTACACCAGTGCTTCTGAGGCATTGAAACTGAAGGTGATTGGTATCTGGTGTATGTTTATGCAGTGCCAAGACAAAATTAAAAAACTCAAACAGTAAGAAAGCACCAGGGAGTCATAAGTTAAAGATGCGATATATTGAATATACTAGAAGTATTGCAGCTTATTCCATTTGCGATGTAAAGTTTGCAGTATATACATTTAGTATATACTGCAAACTTTGAGTATAAATTGTCAGGTTGTTTTAAGAAGCCACCGGTGTTTCTGTTCTCTCGCTCTATCCTGCAGTTCTCCGCCTCTGCAGACACACACACAGAGCAGAGCTTTTGCAGAGCTCCAAACTAAGTCATATTTTGTAATCATGGAGAACCACTGCAATTTAAAAATACTATTAATATATGAACTGCTGAGCTGTTAGTTTGTCTTCAGCTTACAGAGAATAAATCATCATGTTTAGCAGCACTACAATAACAGTTTAACTTAATGAGTAGTAGTGGCGGTAGTGTGAGGCGTGTGTTTGTCTCTGCAGAGCTCTGATCATGATTATTTAGTCACATTTTGCAGCCTCAGAGCACCAGTGCGACTTGCAAATGTTAATAATATTTGAATTGGAGAGCTGTAAGTTTGTTGCCCAGTCACAGTGAATGAATACCCATAGTAAAAGGTGCTGCGTTAAACTCCCTGAGATAAGCCAGGTCCTTCAAAACTAAAAGCACCATGGTCCTTTCCCTGCTCTGATTTATTTAATTCTAACAATACTTTTAAAAATTTCATTATAAAATAACTTCATCTCACTTCCTTAAGCCACATTTTATTAAGTGTTATTATAACAGTAGTGTATTCAACTTTATTATTTAGCTACTTTATTTAACTTTATTGTAACTGCAGTTCATTAATTTTTTTATTCATGGATATTTAAAAATATCGCAGTTTATATCATGCCTTAAGGTATTGCACTAATATTTGAAAGCCATATCGCCGAGCCCTACTTAAAACTGGTAGCTCTGTTGTATGGAAATGCAAATCCTTGCAATGCTCAGCTGCTGTGCTGAGTCAAGCCAAGAAAGCCAAGTGAGTACATGTGTATGGAAAGGCCCTTTACTCTACATTTTCTCATGTATATAATCAGAATGCTATAGTGAGCTCCCCAACTGATTTATCGTCACATAATAATTTTTCAGCATCGGTTTCACCAGCAGGTGGGACAGCCTTGTAGCATTGTGTAGCCAAACCACGTTTCGGATCCTAATCCCACCAGTCATCTTTGATATAGAAGTAAAAAAGTGTGTCGACACACAATTGGCCAGATTTCTGCATGTGTTCTGCCATGGTTTTTGCGGCAGTGTGTCTGTCCATACCGTGATACCGACTGGAACAGGTTAGACAGATAAAAGAATGAGAAGATAGATAGGACAGAGCTGGGCATTACATGAAAGCAAGAGTGCAATCCAGGCCCACGTAGTCAGTGTTAAAATATGTTTGATGTCATCCTCACAACAGGGGGGTGGCCTCTCTGATCTCTGTCTGACTCGATCTGTCTTCCCTGCTAATCTGATAGAGATACTCTGAGTACCTTTATTTTCTCCCTTCTTCCATCTCTGTCGACGTATCTCCTCTTCCACCCTTATGGTGTCATTTTGAGCAGCATGGATGTGAGGTGGAAATATGTGATAAAACCAGGTCTTGTGATCCATTTGATTACAAATGTGATTTCTTAATTGCTCAAAACTCACTTATCTGCCAGCTGCTGTCATTTGACCCGGTTAACTCAGGGTGGATTGAAAGCTCGACAAAAAGGGTGTCCCTTTTTTTTGCCGTTGTGGAGGATTTTCTTGTCTATTTTCAATAGAAGAATGCAGGTAAAAACAAGGGTAGGTTACTGAGAAGTAGAAAAAAAGTAAAAAAAAAAAAAAAGCCATCCCATTAACACTCTATGATGGACAGTTTAAAAAGAAATCAAAACAGATGCAGCACAACTACAGAGTTGTCTTTTTTTTTATGCTACACACTTTCTTGTCAAAACCTTCCACCTTCATTACCCACAATGCAAATCGATTGCAGACACTAGCCTTAGGCCTAGACGAGGAGTGGGCTACAGATGTCTGATAAGTCCACTTCTTTTTAACGCCACAATTTTCAGACTTAGAGCCCCAACTCACACTGACATCACCTGAAGCAATTTTGTAGACTTTATGCAGCTCTATCTGGAGCCACAAAAGGCTTTATGTGACTTTTTAAAATATGCAGTCGTACTCCCAAACACCTGTTAACAGACTTTGATGGTTCCTTAAGATCACCAACGTCCTCCCGCTCTTCCAGGTCAGGTCCAGTATGAATAATATGTAGAGCAGTGATACTCAGCTTACTTGATAGTGATTCACACTGGCAGTTGTTTTTGTGCTTTGAGTATACATAAGGGACCAGAGTGCATAAAACAGCATCAAGATAGAGCTCATTTATTTAAAAAAGTGCCAGTGGTGGATCCACACACACCCCTGACAGAGGTCCTAAGCCCCTAATGTCATTAAATCCTAGAAATGCCCTTAAATCTAAGGAATGTCCTAAAATACTAGGAACATTGTAAAATCCCAGTAATGTCCGAAAACCCTAGAAATGTCCTGCACTCATGGAAATGTCCTAAAATTCTAGAAACGTCCTAAAGTCCTATAAACATCCTAAAATCTTAGAACTGTCCTCAAATCCTAGAAACATCAGAAAATCCAAGATACTTCCTCAAATTCTAGAAATGTCCTAAAATTCTGGAAATGTCCTAAAATCTTAGAAATGTCCCCAAATCCTTGAAATATCCTAAAATCCTAGAAACATGTTTGGGGCTGCTGTGACTGGCCCCCGGCCTCCTTTTCATTTTGCAAAAGTGGCCCCAAACAAAGCAAGTTGAGTATCAGGGATGTCGACGCAGATGAAAGCTGTCATTTGACGGAGACACCTCTGTGGGTTCATCTTACTGCGGAGGCCCAGTGACTCGCCAACAAGGCCGAGCTCTTCCCCTCGTCATTAAGCGTGAGGCCAGCCACCTCGGGGAGAAACCTCATTACCGATGTTTATATTCACAGTGTGAGCAGAAAGCGTATGTGATTTTTGGCACGAGGACCTTGATTTCGTGGCTCTGCTCTCTCTTCACCACTGTGGTCTGATACGACAGCCACAGTCCTTTAGCTGTTGCACCTGATGGTCACTCTCACAATCCTCTAAGTCCCTTTAGAAAAAGCCAGGCAAATTCGTGCATGCTGAACAAAAAAAATTAAAACCCGGCACGTTTGCTCCCATTTTTCACAGGTTGAAGTTAAAGAGCTTAGACTTCTTATGCACTCAGAAGATATATTTAACTTTCAAGTTTTGTTTACAAAGTTGTTGAAGTTAAAGTTGTGTGACACTGCATTAGGCAACTCTGATTTCTGATTCTTTTGGGTGTCTGTGACCAAAAAAATGCATTTTCGTTGCATGTCATTGTCATGTGAAATCCTATAAAAAATGAGAGTCCCAAGGCACACCTGTGTAACGATGCTGTTAAATCAGCATTTTGATATGTTCTACGTCAGATGGATGGATTACCTTAGAGAAAAAAAATGAGAGATATATCTGTTTAATGCAATAAAAAGTCTTAGATCTTTTACCTTAAACCTGTAAAAAAATGGAAGCAAAAACAAACGTGCCATTTAAATTTTCATTTGGTGTATAAAGCCTATTTACCCTCTACAATAATCCTATTTTTCTACATTTTTGGAGTGCACAAGAAGCACAAGAAACAATTGATGAAAACAATAAAATAAAACAGGCTAAAGCAGACAGTAAAACGATGAAAATAGACCAAATAATCAAATCACACAGAATTAAAACAATAACACAAACTAACAAATTATTCTGATTTAAAGGAAAATGAATTTAAAGCAGTCTTAAACAGGCAGGTCTTGGGATTTGAAAGTGGTCAGCATAGTTTCACGTCTTGGCTCTTCTGGCATACAGTTGTCCATATTCCTTTTCCTTTTTCAGCGTGAAATAAAGATAGAAAACTAAATGAATTTCTCTGTTTATTCTGGAGTGTGGGGGAAAAATATGTAGCAAACATGTGGTTTGGTTGTTCTGAATCACTGCGTTGTCTACCTATTTACCTATAATAGAGTTCATATGTAATAATTGCTACAAAACAGAATTCATCAGTCATGTCAAAATTAAATGATGTGCTAAAATTAAAGAATCGTTTTGACAGATATGTTTTGATGTGCAATAAATGGCCATACCTCGTGTTTATTTAAACTATGTGGAACCATAAGTCATATCTGAAGCTGTATGAATACAGATTACAGAAATATTCGGTTAGAACCATAATTATACTTTGCTTCTTTTCTGGTTCTGCGCTGCACTGAGGTATTGTTAGCCTGCCAACGCTGCAGTTGCAAAACTTCCACAAGCTGTATCATCACCGTCCCTTATCTGTCAGACTTTATTTATTTGCCCGGCTCTGTATTTACAGACTTTGACAAATCCTGTAATTTGCATACACATGTTGTTTGGTTTTATGTGGTGTCAAAAGGAAATGGTTTTGGCCCTGATCAAAAGAGCTGTTTGATCTCGCTTAAGTTTAACAGTGGATGGCAGCCAACCAAACACAAGCCCACCTGGCTGTTCAGACATCGCAGAACACCTAATAATTTACTTTTTTCTCTCTCTTTTTTGTCTCTGTCAGAGGAAGCGTTCTCCGCTCAGCACGAGAGTCTGAAGGAGGAGAAAGAGTCTTTAACCAAGCTGCAGAAGGAATGCACTGCTAAGAGGTATGTGTGAACCTGTAATTAGATATTGCTTTATGTCTGCGTACATTTTTTGAATTTATCCCCGTCTGACATTACCCAGAGCCCACTAAATGATGTGACCTGACGTGTTGCTCAATCACATTGAATAGTGATGGGTCTACACCCCGCTCCCTGCCTCCCACCTTGCTCTTTCAAAACAAGGTGATGTTTTTGCGGCCGGCGCTGTCTATTTATGTGCTCTTAACGGAGAGTTTGCACATTGTGCTAAAAAGCCTGTTGGCCCGTGTTTGCCTTGGCCTGCGGGGAGACGTGTTCAGCGGGTGCCGACCCTGGATACAGCTTTGTTTGTTTGAGAAGAACCTGGCAGTCGCAGAGGGTAAACCAGGGCCCCAGGAAGGCCAGCAGGGGCCAAGAGACCCAGCAAACAGGAAATTAACCCCGACACTTGTACATCTGCCTAACATCTATTCTTTGGAAATATCTGTCGTTGATGTTTTTTCATGGAAATGTCTCTTTTTATTTAACTTTTTAAAAAAGAAGAAACTTGCATGGAAACTTTACGTTGAACATGCCCCTCCACATTCCTGTTTAATATTTCACGGCCGCTGTTAAACAGCTTATCTCACAAAATTGGGGTTAAAAGGGATCAGTGAGGGTTCCTTTAGTTATGGTGTTGTTAGTTAAAGCTGTAGTTGTTGCGTTTAGTACACATTTTAAAAAACGTCGGTGCAAGAGCTCCGTTTGCTGTTCCGTCATAGTCTGTTTATTTTCACTGCTAACACACAAAAAAGATTTTACACTTGCTTCAGATTTGCTTCAAATTACATGCTGCATGAAAAAACTTTACCTTTTAAAATCCCAGTAGCTTATTTTTAAACCATCTCCTTTTTGGTCACCAGTGGTTGAAAGTAACTGAATAAATTTACTTAAGTTTTTTTTTTTAATTTTTGCAGATCCACCGAAGATTTATCCTGTAAACTCCTCACACAGTTTCATTTAGAAAATTGTTTGAGGTCAAAAGTGTAAAAAATTATCCAACTTATCACTGAAAAATTAAAACAAACTTTTAAGTCCAGCCAGGGGCCCCATTCTCTAATAGATGTATAAGAAGAAATTTCAATTGCCAGTTGCATGCAAGTATATGCTTATGTATTGTTGTCATTATACATTTCAAATTATTTAGCAGATTTTTATCATTTGTAGTGATTTTTTTCAGGTTATTTCCTAGTTTTTCAGTGTTTTTTTCCCTCTTATTTATTTGTTTGTTTGTTTTTCCTTCTAATTTCTGGTAATTTTCTTGTACTTTTTACTTTTTACTGATTTCTTGCATTTCTTGATTTCTTGGTTCAATTCTTTCTAAGCTGCCCATTGCCTACTCCCCAGGTTTCAAAGGGTTAAGATGGACAGTTGGGGATGCATGAGTTGCATGTTTTTGGAAAGTGGTTTGCGAAAGGCTGGCACGTTGGGCTTAACCAGTTAGATGAGGCAAAGCCTGCTGGGCAGATGAGTGAATTCAGATCAAACGATCATTAGACACCAATCTGTTTCCTCTTTCGTGAAGCAGCTGCACTCTGGAAAGGGAAATGATAAGAGACTGCTAACCGCAGGCAAAGCCAAATGGGAAATTCAAGTGGAAGGCAAGGAGCATGGATGGGAGGATGCATCACATTCAATAACCATTTTCCCCCCAAATCCCTTTTTATCTGCATGAAACGATGAGCTATTACCCACAAGTGGTGGTGTTAGTAATGCAGAGGACACACACCGTTCATACACAGCAGCCGATCATCTGTGATACCCAGACAGTCCTGGAAGAGTCGTGTTATATTTACTCTTTCAAACGCAGGGCTTTTTTAGTTACAGAGATGTTGTAAATGTTTTACATTTAGAAAGGGTTTCACACAGCTTAATACTGGGCAGCTGGGCGGATCATGGAATTGGAAGATGGTGGCAGATTTAGGCCAGAGGCTCCGCTTCCCAACCAAACTCAGACCTCCCACCTCGTGCTACAGTCGTCCTCACTCCATCTCGGTTACATCGCCGAGCTCACAGAGCCCCGAGATGATGTTGGAGTGATAGATGTAGAAAAGGAGGCAGAGGAAGGTCGGATGGAAGCTCAATTTGCTGCACAAAGTGCAAAGTAGAAGTTGTAGGCAATAAACAAAGCCAGCTACAACTATAAAAGTAAATCAAATCCATTAAAAACTTACATAAAACAACCTCATAAAATAATGATTAAGATGAATAATAAACCAATAAAAATACAAAGGCTGGAATCAGAACTGCAAAAAAAATGTTAAAATTAAATAAAATAATAATTCTAAAAGTAGACCATGTAAAGAGAATAATACATATGAATTAAAATAAATCAACAAACTAAAAATGGAATAAATAGACCAATAAAAGATGAAGAACACCTGTGTAAAACCAAAACAAGAAAATAAAATAATAGATAAACCAGACAAAGTGAAAGCACACCTAAGTTAAAACCAATAAAATAAATAAAATACAATAAAATAAATTAAAGTAGTTGACTCAGACAACTGAAATGCGTGCCAATAAAGGAATGTCTTTAATTTAAAGGGCCACATACAGTATGTATACTACCTTCATACTTACCAGCTATGCTTAAAGAAGAACAAGTCTTAAATATGTCTAAAATGTTTCTTGAAAATAAAGGCCTTAAAAAGCATTAAATTTAAGTGATTCATACCTGTAGACACCCTTTATTAGGTATTAGATATTAGGTATTTTATGTCAGTGATGGATGGCTTTTCACCCCGCCTTAAAATGTGGCCGTTTGGATCAGGAATAAACAGTTTTTTGTATTGTTTTGGTCAGACAACACAGCGTCCAAACTACTTTTTCTGAAGTGTAAACTTACTCTTCCAACTTGTTTCACATATTGTTCTGGGTCTGTGGCACCCCTAAAAACAATATACTATACACACACACTGTCACACAGTAATGCCTTACTCCGTACTTAACACTGTAAGACAAATATTAAGACTTCAGTACTTTTCACAGGCCATAACTGCCAAATGTCCCGCAGCCTGATCTTATAATGAGTTGACTTGCACAACCATAAATGACTGGAACGACTGGATATAAAATCACTAGTAATTTGACAGTTGAGTCATTTTCATTACAGTTAAATTGTACTTAATCGACTCACTGATGAGTCACTTAGCTCTCATCCACATAAGGACCAACCTGCGATTCCACATTATCGTGCTGCAAACTCTCCTCTCTGTTCGTCATAAATCATTTATATTCTCACCAGCTTTAATTACCTTTATGTCTCACAGTGGGTCCCCGTGGAGCTGTAACTAGCCTGGATAATTTCGGCCTCTCATCTCCACTTCCTCCTCTCTCTTCCAGCTGCACTTGTTCCCCTACGATCTCATCTCTGCTCTTTCTCTAGTCCTTCGTGCCACTCCCAGTGTCCTGCTTCTTCTTAGGTGTCCCTCTGCTAGCAGGTTACTCATTGTATCGTCGTTGTTTCTGGTTTTGTCTCCCCAGAGAGCAGTTCCTCAAGTCCAACGCTCAACTCACCTTCCGCTGTCGTCAGCTCCTCTCCGAGCTTTCCTACATCTACCCCATTGATGTGGTGAGTTGAACGTGACGGTCCGCTGCTGCACAACACATTGTTGACAAGCCAACTGCAAAGAATTATCTGGTTACAGAACCGCCGCTTTGATCAAGCAGAAACGGTGCCGATCATTATTTGTGCAACAGTTCCAATGTCTAATTCTGAATGTTATTGTTACTGCAGTGTCCTAGGAGATCATCCAAAGTCAACACTTTCTTTGTTAAACTTGCCTGATGAATATTACAGCCACCCTGTTTTCTAAAACATTTGGCGAAAAAAAAACCCGAACAAAAAAAAAAAAAAAAACCTAAATTTCTTCAAGGGGGTTGTTCACAAGTTTGTTGATAGGGCCGTAAAACGTACAGCAAATCTCCAGCCGTTGCCGCTTTTTTTTGCAAAGATGGCTGGAGGCCCCTATAATGGCATTTTTCGCATTGGCCATGCCACTCTCATAAACACAACATGCCTTTAGATCCTATATTATTTGGAACTTGCAATATGAAATGGGAGAATAAAACTAGAACATAAGTAAGAAAAACAACATCAGACATATTCAGAAGTGAATACTTCAATCAAATCCTACCCCCCCAACTCTTTTAAAATAAATAAATAAATAAAAAAAACAAAACAAATTATTATTATTATTTTAAACATGAATATTCCCAGTTTTTGACCCAGCATTTAGCAAACACACCTCAGATCAAATCAGGGAAGAATGAATCAGTAAAGACAAAACAAGAACTAATCAATGTAAGTGAACACACACATGCATGCACGCACGCACACACACACACACACACACACACACACACACACACACACACAAAACAAAACAAACACATCAAAACAAAAACTTGCCAGCTCATATCCCTTCAATATGTTGTTACTAAAAATGTGTTTATTTAAATTTGTTAAACGTTCTACATGTTTTGATTTTCACTCCACAGCTGTTCCCTAAATTAACCCCTTTGACAGTAATGCAATCATTTTTAGCTTTGGTCCTCACTGATTGTTTTTCTGAACACACGAATCAGAAGATCAGATCAACAAAGGAGGGGACTTTTGGTCAGATACTGAACTGATGACACTTTTAATTGGTGTCCACTTTCAAACTGTGCCGATTGTATTGATCCTCTGCGCTGCGGCAGTGAAGATCTGTAAAGCATCCGTGATTTTAGAAACACTGTAAGAATCATCTGTTGTCATTGTTTGACACTGTAATTGCAGCCTGACAGATTCACAAAAGCAAACAACCAAAAAGTCAGAACTGTAGCTCCATCCTGTTGTGATGCGCCCAAAAAAACAGGCATGTTGAAACAATGAATCTCTGCACGCAAAAGACACAAAATGTGAATGCCCCCTAACACTGACACCACTTGACAATGATTAAATGATATAAAGCAAGTGTCTCTGTCCACGCCTACACATGGTTTGATCTTGTCTGGTTTCTGTGTCTGATTATTGTCTTTAATATGAAACCTCTTATTTAAATCCACAGGCCAATCAGTCAGATTATGTCATCTGCGGAGTGAAGCTGCCAAACTCTGAAGACTTTCAAGGTAATTTATTATGTGCCTGCTGCTGTGTTTGAGGGTTACAGGAGGATAAGCTGTGGTAAGGCATGCTGAACAAATGTTTCGCCTTTGCTTTAATGCTTGTGGTTGTATGTACATGTCAAATTTGAAGGCGGATGATCTCATCGATTCAGTATCTATGATATCATAAGTTTGGCTACTGTACACTGCAATTTGGCATTACTGTGCTAAGATATTACAGTCTTTAATGTACTTAAACAACATAATTTTATAATTACCAGTATGTCATCTTTATGCATAAAAGAGATAATGACATAATTGTATCATCATTAGTTTTACTAGCTGGGAACGGTTGACATTCCTCTTAACTCTGGCGGGTTCTTTACAATAGAAATCATAATTTCGACACACATAATGACTTGACGTGCCTCAGATGCCGTCTGTGGGATGAGTTGGCAATGTGAAAACTTTCCTGTGGCAGTCTTTGATTTCAAATTAACAGGCATGCACGTGCAAACCTTCCTGGGTGTGTTTTCATCATGTGTCTTCTTATTTTTATTATTTTTCTCCTCCTGACATTGTTTCATTTGCATCAGATGATTTCTCGTCCTCACAGTAAAAAAACTGGATTAATTTATGAAATTTGATTAAGTGTTTGAAAACAAGAAACCCAAACTCCCATTAACCTGTCAAATCCGTTACAAGGTCTGTTTGGACCTAATCATTTAAAAAAGTATATTTCCTCAACCCATTTTTGCCCGAGATGTTAGAGACCCGACCTAGTGCATGCTTGAGAGGAGAGAGACCCAAAACTTGGAACGGGTCTCAGGTCTATTATAGACACGATAGTATACCTGGCAATTAAAAGCGCTACCATAAATGTCTTTTTACCGCTGAAAATGTTTTTAATATATACAAATTACTTACTGTTTATACGGTTAAACATTTTTTTGAATGTTTTATTTTATTGTTTTCAATTGTCACTTATTTTGTTGGTGTCCTAATGCAAACTGCTGTAACGCTCACATTGGTGCAGTTTTTTGTTTATAAACTAGGTATTAAGGCATGAGCAATTTGTTAAGAAATGTACCACAAACTGCCAAAAAATTAGTAGATTAAAAAAAAAAAAATTAAAGCAAGCTTTCAAATGTCAAGAGGAAAAAAAGAAAAAAACCCAATATTTATTATTACCATCAGAATTACATATTTAAAATTACATTACAGAATTTTTATAAATTTTAAGCACTTTTCCAGGTCACTTCCTTTTTTTTTTAAACTTGCTTTTCTTTTGTTAGAAACTAATTTTTGGGTAATTTTCTCACACATTTTACTAATTTCTAAGTTGTTTGTTCTTCCGTTGCTCATTCCCTTCCTTCCATTTTTTTGAAAGAAATTTGGGCAATTTACGCAGGTTTCAGAGTTAAAAGAGAAGGCAGACGGAGAAGGAACTAGGATGGTGTCCGTATTTTTTTGTTTTTTTGAACACTTAGCCTTTCTGAATTCTTGTTGGATGGTGAAGGAGTAGTTGTTACCACAGTCTTACAGAGTCTTGTCACAAGATGCTGTTGTTATGGCTTCCACAATAGCCACAATAACCACATGGTTTCATATCAAAGACCCAATATTGGGCAACAGAACAGTGAAAAAAAAAAAAAAAGAGCACTTTCAGCCACAAAGCCCTTGTTATCATGTTGGTGTGTGTAAGGGTCACGCTGTGTGTGTCGTGATGTATGAGGTTTGCTGTCGCAGCGAGGGAAACTCGGTGACTTCATGACCTCTCTGCAGCGCAGATGATCTGAAGGGGGAGCGGGTTAAATAGGTATTGAATGGTTAGCTTTGGTCTGCAGCATTTGTCTGACACTGAGAACACACTCGCCACTGTCCACTCAACATTCTCCAGCTCCCCTCGCCGCTCACAGCTGGTGAGACCCAGCGGGCCTCTGAACCCATAATTCAAAAATACCTCTCCCGATCTCCTCCGCTCCCCGCTGTCACACTCCACCTGCTAACATCTTTTAAGAGAGCAGTAAAGTGCACAGTAGTGACAGCCAGCCCGTTTGTGTTTGCAGCAATCACTTGTTCCCATAAGGTGGAGGCCTGTGTCTGCTTCTGCTTCCCAGTCCTGCATAGGTGGACACGTAGCAGTGAGTAAACAACCGAGCATGTGCTGTGGTAGAAGATCAAAAGCCTAACAGAGAACATCCTAATAAATTTATTGCTAACTACCTTTACTGTATGCCCTCCCTCCTGGTCAGGTGGCTTGTGGTTTGTGAAATGTAGAGAGGAGCTTTCATGCAATTCATGTAGCCATTAATATTCACCCTCTAACACAACAGCTGTGACCATTATGGCCAATCCCCACTGAAAGCGTTTTTAGAAGCGAATTTGACATCTCTCACTCGCATGTCTTATGGAACAGCTTCACTTCCACTTCCATCCAACGATGCGATGCATTGCGATGCGATACAACACAACATGACACATCACGACAGGATGTGATATAATTTATTGTCCCTGTAAGGAAATTTGTCTTGGACTAGGATGCTGCCACCATAAATGCCTTCGCAGTCACAACAAAACAAACTACATATGAACTAAACAGCACCAGTTGCACCAAATCACACCAATAAGTTGCACATAATACAAATTGCTCATAAAAAATATTGTACATTGCACATAACACATATTGCATCTATTTTTCATTCCGGGTGCTTGTATACTGGGACAAGGACAGTTAAACGGACGATTAAATGGCCAAATCGAGCTATAATTGTAGCTCCATCTAACTCTGCATGGAAACGTACTGACTCTGGATCGGATGACAGGACGCTAACGTCTCACTTATTTCTCACTTCCAGTGGGGATTCCAGTAAGACATCTTGCAAAGGCAAGTCCAACATGCAGAGACCTTAAAAAGAGGATGGACCAGCATGCGTTTTACTCCTCCATTTTACCCCATCGCTCACCCCTGCTCTCATTAGTGTGAGGTCTGCCCCAGAAAAAGCCTGCTCAAGTCTGGAACTGTCTGCGTGGGCGCTGGGGTCAGTTTAAAAAGGCCTACAGGGGGAGGATGCTCCACATTAGAGACCAGGGTCAGGGTTAGTTAGAGTCCTAATCCTACCGGGGGTCAAAGAGGAACAGGGTGGCACTCTGCTGAGGCCCTTCAGTGTTTTACATTTAACTTGTCAGCTAAAGCCTGACAAGATATCAGCAGTCTCCTCTTGCACCCTAAGGTGTCCTTTAGTTGACCTGGTAATACTGTTAGTGCGCAGCATCATCTGAAAGCACCAGAGGACAGGAAGCTGTTTACTCCAGGTGCTTTTGGGGCGATGGGCGAGAAAATGCAGGAAACTTAATGATACAAAGCAGGCTCGCTGTGTTAAAAGACGCTCTGTGAGCCAAAGAGTCCACCAATCACTCTTGCCATAGTCTATTATTTCAACGCATTAAGATAAAAACCACGGTGATTTTAAGTCTTTGCCTGGAGCAGCGTCCTGCTGCTGTGTGAGAATGTGAAACCACTTAGTGCGTTGTCTTGAAACCATTTCTCGTACTTAAAGCGAGATGGTCTGCTGTCAGAAATGTTCACAAAGGCATCCAGTTTTCCACGCTAAAAGTTATTTGGGCTCAGAGGGGATACTTATACGTGATGCTTTTGCTTCTCAAGCACATAACTGAAAGAAATTGGGAATCCCACTGCAACCCAATGTTTTTTGGTACTCTGTGTGTCGTGCCACATTTTGTATCACTTTCAAAACACTTTCCCACATGAATGCAACTGCTCTTCTTCCTGTGAGTACTTGGTCGCCAAACTATCTTTGGTTGGATGTTTGTACATTTTTGTTTGGATTCGCAAGATGTGGACGCGGTTAATGTCAACACATTTGATTTTTCCGTGTAATGAGAGTGAAAGTCCAAACAAAATAGGCATTGCTGACTGTGTGCTTTGAAGTTCATTGTGTAGTAAAGTACTGACTTTCTGGTGATTAAAATGTTGTTTTCAGCTCAATTTGTGTTAGATTTTGGGTTTAGTGGCTTTGGTGTGTTGATGTAGATCACCGTAAAGCCCACTCATGGAATAATCCTGATGGTTTTTATCTAATATGTGATTACTTGAACCTATTTTTTACTTTGTGTCCTGCAGCAAAGGATGATGGGAGTGTGGCGGTCGCCCTGGGTTACACGTCGCACCTGGTCCTGATGATCTCGTGCTTCCTGCAGATCCCTCTTCGGTATCCGGTGATCCACAAGGGTTCACGCTCCTCCATCAAGGACACCATCACTGACAGACTCACTGAGAAGGAGAGAGAGTAAGTACACTTAAAACTTAAATTAGGACCCATTTAAGACTCTGTCTTACATCTGATGCAAAGCGGCTCGCAGCACAACAAAATGGTCATTGCTAGTTTTAGATAGATAAAGTCATTTTCACGGCCAGGTGGAGCTCCTCTTTCTTCCCTAAGCAGGTTATGAAGTTTGAGCCATGAAGTGGATTATTGATCAGCTGATTTGATCAGAGCTGTTCAGATTAATGCAGTAAAAAAGCACTTTTAAAGTTCAAAATCCTAATTTTTTTATTCCAGTGAAGACCTCAAGTGATGGGTCATAAACCTGACTAATTGTTGTTGTTAGATTGTATCTGATTGTGGTGAGTCAGGAAACAAGTTGTTTGTTTTTAGGATGAATAAAAAACACACTTTTCCACCATGCTCTCATGTAAACAGGGCTAAAGTGGGTAATTGACAGTTTATACAAACGTGTAAGGGGTTCAAACCGACTATTGCTGCAATGGTTTTGGCAGCTGTGATAGTTGTATTATTGTATGTAGAAATACAACAAAGTTAAATTGAATATAACTTAAAAAAGAACTTTTACACCACATTTTAATTTGAAGAAGTCTCTTTTACAAATTCAAACAATGTTCTCTGGCACTGACAAATCAATGACAGAGTTATGAAGTGACTGAACGTTTGATTTTTAACTGAAAAAAGTTACCTAAGTTAGAAGCAAAAAAATGCAAATAGTGCAGCACATCTTCTTATAAAAACACCTTCCTCTATGCGGGATGACATATGTAATACTTGTTACGTTTATACGTTGGAAAGCCATGGCATTTTGTTTTACAGCCCTGTGTTATAACACAATGTGTTCAGGGAAAATCAGAAATATGAAAATCCAACAATTTTGTCTGCATTTTCAGTTTCTGGCTGTGATAAATAGCATAATTTTGGTGATTAATATAGAAAACATGCCCGCAGGTTTGGAAGACATGTTTTCGTTAAACATTGGCAAAATTTTTAAAAGAAAACAAAAATCACCGAAATGTTTTCTCAAGAAATAGCCAAAAAAGAAAAAAAATTAGAATATCCAAAATATTTATCAGATAACATGCCCTCCTAACCCATGCGCATATTTTCTTAAAAATCAGCAGTAAAATAAATTCAAAACAAGTTGTATGCTTCCAAAATATTTGACAGCATTTGACAGAATTCATTGTTTTTAAAAGTAATATAAAAAACCTATTACGTGGTAATGAAAAATAAATGATAAGGAGTATTGAAGGCCATTTATGACCTTTAAAATTTGCCCCAAAGTCATGGAAAAATCATGGAAATTCACTGGGAAAAATGTGAATAAACCCTTTCTAGTGTGTTTTCTTCTATGAAATACTCATGTGCTACATTGCAGATAAATCCTTGAACATTATACCGTCTTTTGCCATAAAACACATCTCTCTCTGTTTTTAATACATACCTGCACAGCTTGAACAGGTGGTGCTGTGTCCTGCTGCTGTTTTGTTTTGCCCATGGTAACGAGTTCCCCTGATTTCACATGACTCGTGTTCAGTGAATCTACAATGAGGCTCTGCTGAGACTGTAAATCACAGTGCTCACTTTGTGCCAGTGTCACACCCTAAAGACTTTACGTCCTGTCTTCACAGCATTATATCATTTTTGTTGAATCAAAAGAAGTGAATCATAAACTGAGCACGTAACCTGACCTGGGGCTGTGTCAGGGTCGTGACACTGTAATTACAGCGAGGGACGATATAATGAAATTGTTATTTGTATTTGTTATGTTTGTGTAACTATGCATCAAGTCAGAATAAAAAAAATCCCTGTTGCGTTCTGATAATTGCACGTTTGGGACTCACGTGCTCAGATATGCACCTTACATGCATTATTGAAATTCCTCAACAAGTGTGAGAGGGCGGAGAGCAGGAAGATTATGCTGTAATCAGCAGTGTTACTAATCGCCAGGGATGTGGGTGGATGTGATTGCTCCCTTTGTGTTTGAGTGTGTAGTCTGGAGAGGAGAATAAAAAGTACAGAGTCATGCTCGCACTCGTCAGCACTTACATCAGGGAGTCAACGCGCTGTGCTTGGGGGCCGTTTTTGAAAAATGACAGGAAACCAGGGGCCAGTCGCAGCAGCCCCATACACGTTTCTATGATTTTAGGACATTTCTCAGATTTTAGGATGCGTGGAGGGTTTTAGGATGATACTAGGATTGTAAGATGTTTTAGGATGTTTCTTGAATTTTAGGACATTTCTAGGATTTTAGGACAATTTTTGAATTTTAGGACATATCTTGCATTTTAGGATCTTTCTAGAATTTGAGGGTGTTTCTCAGATATTTCAAGGATTGTGGGACATTTCTTGGATTTTAGGACATTTCTAGTATTTTAAGACATTTCTTGGATTTTAAGGATGTTTCTACAGTTTTAGGACACATGAAGGATCTCAGGACATTTGTCATTTTTCGACTTTTCTGGATTTAATGACATTAGGGTCTTAGATGGGACATCTGTCATGGAGTGCGAGGGCTGGCACTTTTTTTAAATAAACAAGCTCTATTTTGATGCTTTTTTTTGCACTGTGGTACCTTATGTATACTAAAACTACAAAAACAATTCCATGTGTTAATCACGTGACTTTTATTATGAAATAGAAAATGGATGAGGGCCACATGGAGTAGATTGAAGATTTGTGGCTTTGTTGTGGTTAAACACATATCCATCTAAATAATTGTACAGATGAATAATTAAAAACTCAATTCTGAACGAAATAGATATGTAGGAGATTTTGACTTTGACAACCATTACAAAGCTCAATCGGGCTGCTTAAACACACTCCGTCTGATCTGTGATTTGGATGAATTCACCCTTTGACTACAGATACTCATTTCCCTTAAATGATTGCCAAAATGGTCTTGCGTGTGTCTGTGCACCTTCCTATATTATGTGCCGGCAGGATGTTTAACCTGCCCTGCAGCCTCTCAGTGTGTTTCCCTGTCATTGCCGTGCAGGACGGGGTAGTTTGTGTGCAGTTCCCCCCTCTCCCCCTGTGCACATGGTCCATGTTAAGAGACATGAAACCGCTGAAGCCCCGGAACAATAACCTCTTTTCTTGGAGTTCACAGGTTCCTCTCGTCTTTAGCTGGCCTCCCTCGCCTGGCGTTCACATCCACCACCTCCACCAACAGTTTATTTTGTGTTTGAACCAAGCAGTGATGTGTAAATCCCACTTACATCCTTTTTCCCTTTAGCCGTGATAAAGAACACACACAAAAAAAAGAGAACTCATTTGCCTCAATACTTTGGGCGAACGACTATATGAGGCAGTGCTTGCTTTTTAATGGCCGGGCTCTGGTCTCAATCAGACACTGGACATCTGGATCACATCTCCCCAGTTCTCCCCCATGCAATCAGAAACACTGGAACCTGGCTCTCCACAGGACAAAATGTGGGCGCAACATGTCGTTAGAGTTCGCTGATTTCAGAGAACGTCTCTGACAGGGAGGTGGATGATTTTGGGATCCCAAAAATGGCCAAATCATACAGAGTGCCACACCAGTCATATTCCACACCTTTACTTTCAAACATTCTTACTGGGTCACTTTCAAACGCTGGCCTGCTGGAGGAAAACATAGCTCAGATCCACACTTCTTTTCCTGTGGCAAAATATCAAACTATGAAATGAGGCAGCCATTATTCTACCTTTTTGGTAGAAAAGAATAAAGTGATATTAGCCAAACTCAACCTCAACCATCTGAAATCTGGATCCCCAGAGCACAAGATGTACTTTGATGAAACCTGGAGCGACATCACCTTTCTTGTACTGTTTTCAGATGCTTTTCACAAGTATTAAAACCTTTAAACCTTTAGCACATTGTTGTCATTTCTTTCAAAAACACGAGGAAAAAAGGCGATGAGCAACATTATAACAAAAACTGTTCCAAAAAGTGCAAAAAAAAAAAATACTGGATTTTAACTACTGTAGTGGAGTGAAGAGGCTACTTTGAGTACATTGTGGACGTGGAAAGTAAAGTATCATGAAGTAAATGACAAACCATGTGCCTCCACACTTTATGGGTGTCTGAGTGCTAACCAGCAGTGTGGTTCACATCCATGTAGAAATATGGATTTGTTTTCTATGCTTTTTTACTTTATTTTTGTTTGTTAATTAATATTAATGTAATATGTATTTATTATTATTATCTTATTTAGTGATTTATCATTATATATATATATATATATATATATATATATATATATATGTGTGTGTATATGTGTATATGTATATGTATATGTATATATATGTATATATGATATGATATGATGACCATAGGGGACATAGTTTAACTGAAAAAAGTTTTAAAAAATAATAAGGGGAAAAAAAAGGAGAAAAAGATAAAAAGCTAAGGAAAATTACATATTTTATTGACATATATTGATATATATTTATATAATCACATTTAAAATTATCTTATAGAATTATTATAGATTCTTAGCACTTTTTCCAAGTGTCCCTTTTTTGTTATTTATTCAACAAATTTTCTTGTAATTCTTTGTTATTTTTTACTAATTTCTCACTTAATTGGGGGGTCTTTTTTTTTTTTATTTCTCATTGCCTTCTTTCCACATTCTTGAAAGAAATCAAGACAATTTCCGCAGGTTTCAAAGGGTTAAGGACGCATGGAGCCGCCTAAAATCAGCACAGATATTCATCACATTGCAAGAGCAGGGTTAGGACGATTACCTTAACAGGGGCCTACAGTGCAACATGCAACTAAAATACCATAAAGGTTCCTATGTGCCCGCCATTATAATGGACTGACTGCTTGCTAATCCTACCACGCTCTGAGAAACTGATCCCGTGCCACCTCACTTATCACCACTGGCTGCCTCTTTCCGACACTTTAATCACCCCTTTTTTGTACACTTTTAGAGCTCGCCTGGTTGCTTTCCGTCTCCCCACACATCATTTTTGGTGTGTGTCTGCTGCAGCCCGCGGGGACTCAGGGGTCATAAACATGTGAAGGGGGGGAGGGTGAAAGTTTGCCTGAGCGTTTGGCCCCATTCAGGGACACCTCAGGGCGATGCTGGATTGTTGTGCCTGTTGAGCGGCAACGAAAGCTCAAAGTTTATTTTTTGTCGCTGGACGCTGGTGTAAATATCCTGCATGGTAGGACAGGAAATGTGCAAAGAGACTCCTGGTGAGCTTCTCCAGCTGTTGTCATGACATAATCACCCACACAGAGAGATGGCCGATCAATCACGGCGTTGTCTGATTATGTCGTGCTCTTTCTCCCACACTTTCTCCGAGCTGTTCGTCTTCTTAAGTGTGATGCATGGGGATATGAAAGTGTCTTATCAACACCTCACTCGCATGTGCCTCAAACAGGGATAAAAACAGGGTTTTTTAAATGAAATGTGTCATTTTTGGTTTGGTTGGGTTTATTTTATTTTATTTTATTTTACTTTATATTATTTGATTTGATTCGATTTGATTTATTTTGAACATGTAAGAAAGAAAATAGAAAAGTCATTTTAAAAAACACTGCAGACAAACAAAAAAAGTAATATTTACAAAAAGCAAAAAATTGTCGACCACATTATGACGTTTTGCATACTCAAAAAAGAGAGAGAATAAGTACAAACTTATTTAACCCCACCCCTGCTTTATAAGTCATTGAATTTTGATTAACCCGCGTCCTCACACTCTCTCCTGCATTTCAGTTTAATGTCATTTTAAAAAAGTTACAAATTTCTTCTTCCACTGGAATTCAAAACCTTTATAGTATGGTGCAATTTTAATGTCAGGTTTTGTAATTTATATCAAAATGTTTTTTATTGTGTATTTAGGGATTTTTTGAAAAATATAAACATATGTGTATCAGCATAACCAAATTATGTTCTCAACCTGCATAATAATTTGCATTACACTTTGTACAAAACCAAACTTTTGCTGTTACACATCAATTGATGAACCATAAAATACTACTGCTACTAAAAATAATAATGATAATAATAATAACTAAATGTATGTAGCACCTTTAAAAAAGAGTTTACAAAGTGCTTTGACAAACTAACTTAAGTACTAATATTAGAATTAAATACGATTGATACAGAACAAAAGAATACATTAAAAAATAAATTAAAAGACAAACTAAAATAGATGAATTAAAATAGATGGCATCACATAAAAGTAAGTTGATAAAAATGAAATCTGTCCTTAAAAAAGAGAAAAAGAAAAAGGTAAAGAAGAGGAGAATACTCTCTGAAATGAGTATCAAGTATGATATTTTTCTGAAGTTTTACTGCGTTCTGTAAGAGACTGCACTTTGTCTGGCATTGTAGAAGAATTCATTACTTGCGCAGTGTGATAAGCACATGTTTGGTGGTGGTTCAGCTGCATAGTTACTGTGTTCTTCATAGAGCCAGAGAGCTTAAATCAAACTGCAACAAATGGCTCATTATTTAGGTCTGTATGTCAACTACAAAGGCACTGTGGGACTGGACTGAATGTTTACTTGTCTTTTGAGGTTTTCTGCCAAATCACTCAAGGACAATGGCAGGAATGCTATGTTTATAATAGCTCCGAAGAAGACGAGGAGTCTCTTCTAGGTTGACAGGTTAGTTGCATAAGCAGCCCTTCATCTTGGAGCCCTGCTGTTGCGCGGCCTTTTCGAGCCGTCTTTTGTTCGTACTTCATTAAAAAGATAACTAGAAGCATCTGTGCTGAATGGCTTTCTGAAGGATGCTTTATGTTGAAGGGAATGAGGCAGCCAGCTGAGAACATCTATTAATATTGGATTCTTGGTCATAGATTGAGGGGAGAAAATGAGTCTGTTTTTGTTTTTTGATCAGTATTAGCTCTTGCTCTTTTTCAGGGGTCGACTGTTTTTCTGGACCGATACTGATTAATAACAGTTAATGAGACCGATAACTGATATTTGGAACCGATGTGCGTTTACGATAAAATTAATATCTTTCTGGCAATATTTAGAATTTGGAGTTTAACAAACTCCAACACAAAACTTTGTTGAAATGCATTTATCAAAACAGAAACTTTTAACATCATACAGCAAGTTCCCAGCAACTTTTTTTTGTAAAATCAAGTGAAAATTTAAATAAAAATTGAATAAATAAAAATGACTCCCTGTATCGGCTGATACAGATTATTAGCAAAATGCCAACTATTGGCTCCAGTAATCTGCCGGGCTGATAATCTGATGAGCCCTACATTTTTAAGCCGTGCCAGTGTCTGTCCACCACCTTGGCACCAGATGTTGCACAGATGTTCATGATCTCCAGAAGATGAATCCTGTTTATTTTTGTGATCCCCTGTCTCGTCCTCTAGCGCTGCATTGAGAGTTTGTGGTTTCAGCGTCTTTACAGCTACATTACATTGTCATAAAGAGCATATCTACCATCTAGCTGAATGCACTGCTGTGTGGACATACAGTCCCTCAGAGCTGCTCTCATGGCTGGTTTATATTCTTGTTAATGCAGCTATGATCATGGAAATTGGTGGTGACCAGAGACTGCCATGGGGTTGTTACATTAATCCTAAATAGGTGTTATAATCTCTTGATTTAGGGTCAGATAGCATGCCATTTTTTAAAGAGTGCATTTGGGATGATGTGATAGTCTGCTCTGGCTTACGTTTTTGGCTCGTGAACACTGCAGTATGTAGGATGCCGGTCAGATTGAGCTCCTCTTTTCCATTTCTGCTTGTGATTAAAACAATGGAAGAAAACAAAAGGAAAGTGAGTAAGAGGTTGGGAGCTGGGGTCAGCAGACCCCTGGATATTCTTAAAAGCTGTGATGAAAACCCAATATGACAGAGCGAGCAACCGCCACATCACTCAGGAGATGCTTTAACGGCGTAGACCAAGATGGCGAAACGGTTATATGGGGGTCCTAAGTGCAGCAGCGGTCATTAAAATAGCATTCACTGACAGATGCTCAGTGTAATCATTTCTCAGATATTGAAAATTACAGCTCACAGTGATTTATATACTAACCGCTGCCATTAGAGCCTTGACAGTTGCAAGGCAGGTGTTTTTTTTTAAAGCAGGCCCAGATGATTTATGGTCCCATGCCGTTTGAAATTGCACATTAAAGGCATTGTGAAACTCACAAGCACCCCCCACTCCCAACCCACCCACCATTAAAACAGGGGTGTACCGGCCAAGCTTTGTCTCCAACATGTGAGCCAGAACTGTTGTTTTGCAGATTTGGAGTATTAATTAGGATGTCTAAACAGGCAGGCCAACACATATGGAGACCTCAGCCTGTGTATACATTACTGCAGGTCAGCCAGTCACCAGGAGTCTTCCCGCCATATTCTCCTGAACCGCAGTAAAGCTGAGTACGACCACCCACCTGCATAGCTGTGTCCTCTTTTATACTCCTACGCTTAATACAATGGAACTGGGGGGAAGACAGAGGAGTCCAGTATACTATAACATGCTTAAATACACATGCTCTCTAAAGTTTTCACTAGAAGCTCCCGCTGACATTGTGGCCCTCTCTAATTGAGTGCTTTTAACAAGGCTGCCTGTAAAAATGATGGTCATTTTGGGTCAAACTGGAATCACCGCCTCCTGGTTGTTTGCCTCCGTGAACCAGTCAAGTTGCAATGACAGTAGACAATACTTCAAATATATATGTTGCTGCATTCTCAAACTTGTTTCACGCACTTCTTCAACCTGACAGCACAGAGAACATTAGCACATGTATTCTTGAGTTATGGCAAAAAAAACACGTCTTTGGTGGTTGCATTGATCTTTGACCTTTTGACCACCAAATTCCAATTAGGTCACACTTGAATCCAAGTTTGTGCTGAATTTGAAGACATTCCCTTGAGGTGATATGTCACGCTCATGAGACAGACCAAAGGTCACAATGACCTTGACCTTGACCTTTGACCATCAAAATCTTCTCAGTTGATTTGTGCCAAGTTTGAAGAAATACCATCAAGGTTTTCGTAAGATATTACGTTCAAATGACTGGTAAAACAAAGTTGAAGTGATCAAGCACTTTCTACCTTTCATCACCAATTTCTAATCAATTTACACTTGAGTATAAGTGGACGTTTGTGCCAAATTTGAGGAAATTCCCCTGAAGTTGTCTGTGAGAGATCAATGCATGAGAAAGAGATGCACTCAAGGTCATAGTAATCTTGACATTTGACCACCAAAAAATCGAATCAGTTCATTGTCCAGCCCAACTGGACATTTGTGCCAAATTTTAAGAAATTTCCTCGAGATATTGCGCTCACGAGACTGAGATGGACGAATGCACAGTGGCCTTGACCTTTTACAATTGACCGCAAAAATATAATCAGTTCATCCTTGAGTCCAGTTGTAAGTTTGTATTCAATTTGAAGAAATTCCCGTCATGTTTTTTTAAGATATTGTGCCCACATAAGTGAGACAGACAAGGTTACACTGACCTTGAACTTTGACCACCAAAATCAAATCAGTTCATCCATCCAAGTGGAGGTTCGTGCCAGATTTGAAAAAATTATCCTAAGATGTTCTCGAGAGGTTCACAAGAATCGGACGGATCGATGGACAGACAGCCCAAAAACATAATGACTCCGGCCATGGCTTTTGCCCTCTTGGAGGCAGAAAAACAAACTCCATTTTGGCTGTTTTTGTTGGTCCAGAAA
Source organism: Plectropomus leopardus (assembly GCF_008729295.1). Taxonomy (NCBI): domain Eukaryota; kingdom Metazoa; phylum Chordata; class Actinopteri; order Perciformes; family Serranidae; genus Plectropomus; species Plectropomus leopardus. The sequence goes on along the minus strand of NC_056475.1, from coordinate 4,111,837 downwards.
CAGTTTTAAAACAGATTGTATGTACAAAGCGAAATGCATAAACAAAGCTTTAACTAGAGACTTTTTGTTCACAGTAACTGCTCTCTTTGTACTCTGTTTAACCGGAGCGTATAAAAGACGTCATGTGCTGCTGACACCTGCTAAGAGGCCCCCCAGTGTTCAGACCGGGGAGACAGTGTAGACGGTGGTGGTGAATCACTGAGATGAAAGAAGCAAAAGTCAGCCTGCTATTAAAAGATCCCTCAGCAGGAATAAAAGAAAGGACAAGGGCTGTTTTAAAAAGAAATGGACAGGAAGAAAGAGCAAAGAACTTCCTATTACTTCATCTCATCATTGTAGCTGTGTGTTTATTGGTTGTTTCCTCCTTTTAACTAGAGTCCTTTCTTTATATATTTTGGTTGTCTGTGTCTAGACCCTACAGTTAAAGAGCTGGGGCGCACATACTCTCACTCATAAAGACAGGGAGGACTTTCCTGTGAGATGCGGCTTTTGTCTTTTTACAGTGTCAAGGCCCCACACTTATTAATTACATATTTTCGTGTCTACACACAAGGCCAGCGCTCGCACGTTAACTATCCTGTGGTGAAATGGCTCTGATGGGTAGATGGGAGGGAAAGAAAAGAGCATTTTTTTCTCAGAGAGAGGAGGGAAGAAAGTGACAGATTTACTCCTATGCTGAACCCACTGTCATGTCTTTGTCAGCTTTTTGTCCAGTGCACGCAGAGTTGAATATTAGCTAAATGAAAGCAGATTTCATGTTTCAGTAATCACTCTTATAAACGGACACTCAGGCGAGCGGGTGTGTTGATTATGGGGCCTGTCATATTTGGTTTGCTGTGTTAGTTTCACGGACATGACCCTTCAACAGAGCTGCCACTGAGGGGAGCAGGAGAGGGATGTGCTGACGGAAGAAACGGCCTGATTAAGGAAAGTGAAGAAATATGAGGAGGACTGCTGAGATAGAGATGATTAAATTTGATTTATATGTACAACAAAATTAAACAAAAGGGCCGACAGTTGCGCACAAGGTGCGGGAGGCGAAGTAGGCATGAGCTCATTTAGAAACAACACAAAAACAAATTGTTGCAAGCCAGTGGAGAAGTGTGGCAAAGAGAATATTTATTCTCTATTTACCCACTTGCTTTTATCTTATTTTATTTGTATGTTTATATTTCTTAATGTTGACAACCCCCTATTCAGGTTAAATAATGTTTTAGTGAGAAAGAAACAATCTCCTCTGCAAATCGGCCTATATAAATGGGGTTTTGGTTGTGTTCTTCAGTTCGCCGTTGGAAACAAAAAGGCAACTGATAATCGTTTCATATTTATTCTTTCAGAATAAATCTTTAATATTTTTAAAATATGTCAACCCTAAGTCTGCTGTGATTCGTGGGTGCAACATTTTTCATATTCATTCTTTAATTTATATTATTTATTGGGTAAATAGAGAATAAATATCCTTCGTGCCATAGAAGCACAATTGGTGCCACATGGAGCGCTCCTCCAGCCTGTCTGAATCTGTCTGTCTGGTTTGTGTCTGTTTATTCTGGACCCTCCGTCCTAATGGACGGACAGGGTACTGATTCTGGACTGTATATTCCTCCAGGACTGTAATTTATTCCATCCTGTTTAGTGTAGAGTACTGCTTCAGTTTATGCTGCTGCTGCCGCTGGCTGAGTGATTAAAAATGGCGTTCTGTCCCCTCTTACTCTGCTTTTCCTTATTTCCCTCCAAGACACTTACATTTTTACTGTTGTAGTAGGAATGATAGGAATGGCTGTCTGTCCCTATAGTCTCAAGTGAGTTAGATGCAAACTGAAGTGACTTTTTTGACAGCAAAATGAATTCTCTGTGAGTGGTTTATGTTAATTTATGTGACTAGTGTTGATCGACGTGCTTATTTTAAGCACTTTCTTGGCATGGTTTCCTTTGAAAGGCGTTTTAATCTCAGTGGGACAAAGCTGGTCAGATTAGATAATGTATATAATAATAAAAATGTGCTCCCTAACTGAATCACATGCTGCTTCGGCGCCTCCTCCCTTCCCTCCGTCCTCAGACTTCCTCCCTCAATCCTCCCCACTGGAGTGTAATAATATATTTGACTTTACTGGACGTCCCCGGGAGGAATTCCTGGTGTTTGGTGAACCGGAGTCTCTCCAGTGTGATTTCAGACACAGTGGACAGCGGTCATTAATCACTTCACCGGGATGATGTGATGCTGTGCGTTCATGTGTTTGTGTGTGTTGGAAGTGGCAGTGTTTTTCCTTTTTGAGAGCGGTCATCAGCAAACAAGTCCTATCTGTTCGTGGGGAAGTGATATTAGGAATGCCAGCGGTACAACGGGAATGCCTGTTTTGTTGTTCTTCCTCTCTCTGTTAGTTATTTCCTAGTGCTGGGATATGACCTCCGGCATGTCGCTTTCTCCGTGGGGCCTGGGCTGCATGGCGGAGATGTGGAGGACCAGAAAGTGGCTGGCCGCATTACCCCGAGGCTACAGGGTCTCACTTTTTAGTCGCCAGCCTTAAGAAGCAACATCCTGTTAGAATTCATTCTAAGGGCTAGAATGACCTCCATCTGTTAAGGGTTTACTTCTTTGACTTCCCAGGTTGCCATGTAATGTGTGATTGAAGAGGTGTTTACAGTGACTACATGCACATGTACAAAATATTTCAGTTTATGTCCCTTTTCTAAAAAGACAGTATTCCTACTAAGCTGTTCACATGGCTAATAAAACAAATATTCCATTTGTTCAATTCCTTCTTAAAGGATAGGGACTGCTTTGTGTCTGTAGGTAAATCACATGTGGAGTTCCCCAAGGTTACATTCTGGGGCCTCTTCTGTTTAACATCTACATGCTTCCACAGGCTCAGATTACGGAAAATAACAAAATATGTTACCCTAGTTATGCAGATGTCACCCAGATATGCATTACCTTATCACCAGAGGACAATGGTCCAATCGAAGTTCTGACAGACTGCATACAAAGGAATGATTGGATGTGCCACAAATTTCTTATACTGAACAATAACAAAATGAAGCTACCCTTTCAGATGCCCTTTAACAGGCAATTTGACCCTTTGAACTTTAAGCAAATTGGTTTGATTTATTTTAAAAACATGGGGGTAAAAACAATGACCAACGTGGCAAGAAATGTCATACAAATTGCAAGAAATTAATTTTAAAAAAATCCTGAAAATTAGTTAAAAAAAAGAGAAGAGGATTATTAGAAAATTATCCTCCAAAATAGGGAAAATGTCAAGAAAACTATATTATTATTTATAATAATTCTATATTAAAATTACATTACGAAATATAATACAATATATAATACAAATACACATTCATGTTTTATTTTCAGCACTGTTTAGGTCATTCTCTAATCTCTTTTTTATCTTATTTTAAGGTAATTTTATTTTAACTTTTTGTTTCTTACATTTTTGGGGGGACATGTCTTGTTAAGTTGCTCATTGCCCTCTCTTTATGTTTCTGAAATAAATTAACCTAATTTGCTCAGGTTTCAAAGGGTTAATTGACAATGTTAAAAACCACAGACCAAGCCAGAAATCCTGGGGTAATCATGGACTAAGACCTGTGTTTTGATGCTGATGGTCACAAAGTCTGCCTACAATCAACTTAAGAACGTGTCAACAATAAAAGTATTTATCATAATGTTTCATAATGCCCAACAGCAGGTGCGTTTTTTGGGCTGCTCCCTGAAAGATTTGAATAGTCCAAAAGTTAACTGGATGTATTTGTAGCCATGTAAACGTAGTCAGTGAGCACAAGGTCAGGTTGTGTCTGAGATCTCCAGACGGACACAGATATGAGGAGAAGAAAACAGATGAAATAAAGCTCATGCTATCGAAGGCAAATGCTTTCACAGCTGAAATGCGGAAACGTGGGTGTTATCAACAATTTCAGAGCCTCAAGCTCTGAGTAAAGTCTGGCCTTCGAAACGTCAAAGCCACATCTGAATCAATACATCAACTTTCAGGGTTAGACTGCTGTTAGCTTGATCTCAGTTGACGGTAGAGTCCAGTGAAGTGCCGGCGCAGAGGAAATGTATTTGCTGCTGTATTCTCACATTGCCTCAAGCACCTATAGGTCATAGTTAGAGAGGGGAAAGAGCCCCATATCTGCTCTGACACAGGATTAACAAAAGACCATGACCCAGTCCCCAGGGGGCGCGCACGCGCACACACACACACACGCACACACACACACACACACACACACAGCGGATTCATGCCGGATGCACACACTCACCATTTCACACTCTTACACACACACATGTGCAAAACATTCAACACATGTCGGCACATACAGTACCAGTACCGTACCGCACCTCAGAAGGCATCTGCTGCTTCTGGCAGTGCTGTCCCATAATAACAGAGCTGCATCTCTTATGGCATTGGTCACACTTATGGATGGATAAATTGAAAAAAAAAAAAAATCATAGCTGTGTCCCATTTTAGAATTAGTTGTGAACCTCCCAATAAAGTCTTGATACCCCCTTTAGTTTTCCTATTAACCATCTTTTTGTGAGAATGTGGCGTCAGAATAAACACCCTTGTTTTACAGACCAGACTCCAGTAGCGAATGAAAACTCATAAAAGACAGGCGGCTCATTTAAGTGAGCATTTTTATTGTCATGCATGGAAGTTTCTGTCAAGGAGATGTATTGAGGTGCAGCTTCAAACATATTTCTATGTTGTTGTTGAGATGTGAGCGGTATGTATTACACATTACTCGTGACTTAACAAAAAGGAAGGCATTACATCATTGTTTTAATCCTTATAGGAAGTAAGATGTTAACTTTTTTACTTTATTTTTGTTTTTGTTTATTTTTTTATTCCACACAGGGTTGGTGCATTCATGAAAAAACAGGAAAAGTCATGGATTTGCAAATTGCATTTTCTAGGCCTGGAGAAGAAAATTAAATAATCCCTGTTTTGAAAAAGTCATGGAATTTTGTTTCACAAACTTGTATAATAACATGAGGTGTTCAAGGACTATCGAATATTTAAAAATCCAACAATAATCTCTGTTTTTACAGTTGACATTTACCAAATTTCTTCTTTAATAATCATGTTTTCTTAACTACTGGCAGTAAATGACAAGCCTCCCCATTTTGCACCATGCCCTCCCCTCTCAAAAATAACAACAAACTTTTTTTACTATATTTTAAAAAGCTGCTTTATAATAATGAAAAAAAGAACCGATAAGGAGTATCAATGATCGTTTCAGAGGATATATGATTTTAGAAATTTGCCTCAAAGTCATGGAAACGTATTGGTAAAGATGTGTATGAACATTTTTTTAAGGTGTTACCTCTAACATTGGATGTCGGCCTCCGTCACATGACGTCAGACAGTAACACAAGCTTTACTTACCTTTAAATTGACATTTCCTCTGTGCGTTCTTCCACTTTGACGTGGACTTTTGGCAACAATAGAAAAACAACAGCTGTTTATGTGACTAACTGCATTTATGTTGCATCTGTGTGCATGTATATGCTTATGGCAGTGCCTAGCCTTGGTAACATCTCGTGTGTGTTGTTGAAATTTGGGTTCTGACAAATACCAGATGTCAGTTTCATGTGCAGAAAGGAGCTAAGCAAATCCTCTAAAATGAAGACGTTTTTTTCCTACGCTTCTTAAAAAGCACTAGTTCAGTGTTTGGGTGAGAGGTTAAGAGCGGGATTAGGTTTAGGTTACTCTGAAGGTTAAGGTGAAGCATTCAGAGAAGGACTCGAGCCTGGGCTCAGATACCAATGTAGATAACAAAGGTCATCACAAATGTGTTGATGCAAACAGGTGTGTGTGTGTGTGTGTGTGTGTGTGTCCTTTGACAGAACAAATGGAGCTGCGTTCCTAAAATACGTTACCCTCCTCAGCGGGACTTCAGCAGACATAAGTGCATAATGACAGGAAGGGATGAGTCCAGCCTTAAGTCCGTGATAGCAGAGAGAGTTTTCCCTCTTTAGATGTCAGCCCCTCTCAACCGTCCCCAAAAACCCATCGTCCCCATTCTTCACGAGCACAGTCCTAACTGAGACATCTGACTGGCACCGAAGGGGCTTTCCCACCATACTGAAAGGAAAAGTTCTCTTTGGAAAGGCTGTTTGGACGCCTCCGCTCCTGTTTGATATTTCAGTTTAACAAGGTGCGGAGGTGGCAGCTGTGGGATGGGATCACAGACCCAGACCAAGCTTCATCAGCCATCTGCGAGTGTTACCGACTGTAAACCCTGCCGGCTTTGTGAACGGCCACTTTTAATAATGGGAAGAATTTATTGGCTGTTTCAGAGCCAAAGAGCAACAGTTGTCAGAATCTCTCAAAGTAGAATTAATAAGCAGTAAACCCCCTTTTAATCCCGCCATTCTTTACTGATATTTTCGCACTGACAGACCTACAGTGTGATATACAGAATGGATACAACACTGCTGTAAGCCTGATGGCGCTTAGGTGGCTTGTGAATGTTTTTTCGGAGTGTATATTAAGACGTTTCGTTTCTTGACTCTGTGATGATGGATCAGGTGGATTAAATCAGCTGCTCCTGTTTAACGCCATATTTGTATTTTTTCTCCTGTCTTTTACAGATTCCCTTTGTACCCCAGAGGAGAGCGCTTTCATTTTGAATATGGTGTCTACTTACTCAACAAGAACATCGCTCAGGTACGGACATGCTGCTAATGTGTCAATGGCAACTTTTTATGAGTTTGAGGATGTTAAAATGTTAAATTGGTTTAATTACACATAGCATGATTTTTATCTTACATTTTTGGGCCAAAATGTTGTCCTATAATGTTTTTGCACACGATGAATATGTAACATTTGCACATTTTATACGTATCAATGATTATAAATGAGTATATGAGCTGACTTTGTCATGTGGAGATGAGGGGGTGGTGTTGGATGGTAAGACGCCTGCCAAGCTGCAGAACAGTGTTCAAGACCAAGAAAAAACAAAACCAACTGTGATTTAGCAAGTCATTGCTGTGTTTGTAGCGGCATTTTAGGCACCAAATGTGGGTGTTTTGTAGTGTCCTCTTGCAGTTTTCGCAATGACTTTGTAGGCTCTGAAAACAGTTGTTTTTCTTACTGAGACATCACTGCTTTTCCTGCCGGGATTGTGTTCCTGAAACTGTGTATTTCAAGGCAAAATATGATCTTTTCAACAAGCTTTGTATCATAACAACGTGGGTAGTATGCATCAGTGAACAGAGGTAGATTTCACTCCATTTAACCAGCAAAATAGCCCCAGATATTATTTTGGGTCAGCTGGCGGAGTTTAGCTGGCTTTCGGGCTGCTGCTCGAACTACAGGCTGCACTTCTACATTTTCAAAGACTATAGTAGTGCATGAAGAGACTCTAAAAATCAGATCAAACTGTACGTTAAAACTAGGCAGTGCTAATCGAAAATAACCAAGATTATGTCACTACACTGCCTATTTCTGGCTCTAAATGTCCTAAGAAGCATATTTTAGGGCCGTGTTTAGCTGTAATAGCAAGAGCTAAAGAATACTTTTGGAAGCTGAAAAAACTGATCAAACGGTAAAACTAAGCAGCGCTGATCATAAATAAATCAAGATTCTGCATTTCATTTTCTTACCTCAAGAGTTTTCAGATACATGTTACTGTAGTACAAGGTGGTCGCGTACCAGCCTTCATTTTGTCAAAAGGAAGAGTTCGTGTTGCGTCACCCACCAGTAGGAGCATTTAGTGGTCCAGTGCAATGCAGTGCATTTTGGTATTTGAAGGTTTTCTACGGCTTGAGCAAATGCAACTGCCACAGTTATTTTCTCTGGTCTTGTAGCACCAATTTCAAAAGTATTTGCATCATTCTTCGGCATAGAAAGCCCAGTTTTATGAAAATACCCTCTTTGCAGCAGTGAAATGCGTCTTTTAGGTGCCTCTGAAGGAGCAGATAGTCACAACATATAATGGATCTGTGTGTGTCGGTGACATTTGGCACACATGTTGCATTAATGCTTTAAATTGGTTTCTCTTTCTCGCTCTCTCTCCATCACTCATAAACACAGATACCTCAGGGGAGGGTTGAACTCTTGACCTATCCCTGCTTATTAAAGTACACCTAATGTGTTGACCTGGGTTACTCCCACCATTCATCCCTCAGACATTTACCACTGGCTCCTAACAATTTGCATTCCATTCCCTGTTTTCCTCCTCATCCGGGCGGGAATGAAGGGCCTCTCCGCTGAAAAAGACCGGGCAATTAGCGCTAGCAGGTGGCTGACTTCAAACCGCCGCACTTTGGGAGGTTTTTCACTGTAATGCCAGACCACAAGCTGCTAGCCAGTATCCAAGTCTGCCATCTTCCCGCCAGAGTCCAAGAATAAGAAAATAAGCCCGATGAGAAAACATTTTAGACAGCAAATGAAAATAAGTGCTGTGTGAAACCACCAAAGGGAACGACGGAGCGGCCTGTTGTGTTTTGAGAAAGTGAATTGAATCCAAAATGGAAGCCATTACTGTATTTTACATTGTTAGCTCAGAAACGTCAAACTCTAATCTGACACTCATTCCATCAAGTCCAGTTAGTTTTGTTTGTGTAGCTCATATCAGAAATTTGCCTCAAGGGGCTTTAAAATCTGTACCACATACAAAACCTCTGTCCTTAAAGCCTTGCTCTGGATAGGGAACAACTCCCCCAAAAAACCTTTAATGGTTAAAAAAATGATGAAACCTCAGGAACAGCAACTGAGGAGGAATGTGGTCTTCCAGGACAGACAGCAACATAGGTCAGTCCAAGCACTCAAGGTCAGTTATTGAAATAATAGCTGGGCTGAACTACTCAAGCAGGATTGAATTTTATGTTATTATTAATATTATTAGTATTTATAATACTAATAATATTACTAATAACATAAATACTAATACTAATAATAATAATAATAATACTAATAATAATAATAATAATAATAAATAATAGTTATTATTATTAAAAAAGGAAGAAGCATATGATTAGAGAATTAAAAGACAGTCAGTTATAAACAAAATATGTCAGTGAAGGTAAAACACACAGAGACCACTATGAGTGGTAGAAATGGGAGAGATGATGTGAAATAGCAAGAGTGACATTCATTTATTGACATTAATTAAATACACACTAAATTAATGTCAGCTGTTGTTTAAAAATCTTTACTGATCCCACATCTCTTGTTGCTTTTGGAAAGTTATTCCATAATTTTGAAGCATGTGTGCAGAGCATTGGTGTTAGGGATGTCAGTTTCAGTTTTGATAGGCTGATAATGAATAACAAAGTCATTAATCTTCAAAAAAAAAAAAAAGGGTGGGCTCAAACTTTCCAAAGCCACTTTTTTGGGTTGGGACGGGGTTATTAGCTGTAATTGCCAAAAAAGCAACACTGCTAGCTGGTTAGCTCTTGTCAGACCCGGCTGGTGTGCAGTGCGGTAAACTAAGAGTTGCAAAATTAAACAATAGACTCACATGTGTAATTGGTTGTAAATATTCTTGGCGATTGACTGTTGACATCCCGAAGTAGCATGTATTTAAAAATCCAATAAAAGATCTTAGAGTGTGTGAGAGACTGTTGAAGGACAGAGTGGAGTGTAGCTAAAACCAGGGCAATATGCTCAAAAGCAAAACTCTGAGTGAGTTAAATTTCTTCTTTTTCTGTTTCTGTTTCGGAAGGCTAGTAAAAAGAGTATTGCTATAATCCTATCTATTTGATATAAAAGCATGAACACATTTTTCGGCATTTTTACAGGATAGCAATGGCCGTACATTGGCAATGTTCCTTCAGTGATAAATAGCTGTACTATAATAACTGTCCGGACCAAACACGTTTGATCTCACACGTGTGCAGTCATGCATTTGTACCATTGTGACTTATAACTGACACCTTTAAGACCTGGCACAAGCTTTGCAGTGAACCTCAAAGAAGAGTTTTTATACTTTTTAAACCATAAGATGAACGTATTGTGCTTTTGCATGACCTACATTTGAGTGTTCGGAGCTAACAAGTGATTTATAGATTAACTCTTTAAGACCCGAGCAAATTGTCCTGATGTCTTTTAAGAACACAAAAAGAATGCAATGAACAATTTTGCAAGAAATGACCCAAAAAATAGCAAGAAATTAGAAAAAGTTACAAGAACCTTACCTGAAAACTGGCAAACACAAGTAAAAAAAATCTAAAAAAGTGCTAAAATAATATAGAAATATATTTCTGTTACATAATGTTGAATATATACTTATAATAAATATATATGCAGCAACAATTTTCTCTGTTTATTTTTTATTACATTTTTCTAATATTTTTTTCCCCTGTAACTTTGACTTGTTTCTTGCCATTTTTTTAAAATATATTTCTTGCCAAGTTGCACATTGCCTTTTTCATGTTTTAAGTGGGTTAAAAATAGATCTTTTAGCTTATGGTGACTGTGTTATATAGATTACATTTTGTTTTGTTTCTTTACCTAAATATCCACAGTGTTCTGTGTTTATGCACCGCAGAGAGAATCAGATCTAAATGTGCATGACACTATGTAATCTTTTTCACATGTAGAACATTTGGCATGCAGTCATCTCAATGCATATTCCTACCTTTCAACTCACATAACCCCCACCCATGATCCTTTTTATCAAAGCCACACATCATGATCTAAGCTTTCGCAGATTTCTGCCTCATGAATCTTAACCATGTGGTGCCATCAGATGTAGCGTTGCATGCTCACTCCTGCTGAAAGTTTAATTTGATTAATGATAGAAGGCACATGTAAGTGGCTTTAGGAGAAATATCCTTTATCTAAATCAGCTTCCCAGCAATGAAATCTATAATAATATTTTTGAATTTATGAAGTCGTAATGGTGCAGTGATGGAGAGATGTCTTTTCTGGTATTCAAGAGCAGAATGAATTCTCATATAAATGATGCTTCAAAGGACTCTGGCCCGCTGAGGATAAAAATGAGATCCAGACTGCAGAGCCTTTTTACCTGTGTCCATGGACACCAGTGCAGAAAGATTCAAATGTAAGGTTTTGAAATCAGATGTAAAACGTTAGCTGAACCACAGGTGGGCACATTTGAAGAATGCATGTAAAAGAAATCTGTGGAATAATAGACTGAAAGAAGGCTTATTACGTTTTTCTATTGTTTTTGAATATGTGGAGGCTTGTTTCTGTAATCACATCGACTGAACCAAGATTATTTTATTTAACTAAAACTAAGCTAAAAACTAAAACTACCTGTGAAAAAACATTTTAGTTAACTGAAATAAAATGAAAGTAAAAACTAGACTTTCAACAATAAGAGAAAACTAACCAAAATGATATGGTATACTTACAAAATGTACTGAAATAAAATAAAAAATATACATCAAATGTCTTTAGTTTTAGTGTCGGTCACTTTGGTCAAATTTGCTGAAGACCTGAAACACGCTGGGCTTTTATTAATGTGCTAACTGGCTAACTAATGTCTTAAATCTGTCCTGTTGGTCCCCCAATTTCCCTCTTTAAATGACGAATAAAGACCACTGTCGCCTGCTGGTACGTGCCAGTTAACTGCTGGCTGTAGTCTTTGCGATGTGTTCAAGTGCAGCTTTTTAGGTGTGACACAGGTGACATGAGGTCTTTGTCACCACTAGTTCTTTGATGCATGTTTGGTTTTCTGGGCCTAAACTCGAGCGCACGGAATAAAACAAATTGTCCATTGTGCTACTCGTCATGACGACCTTTGATGTAAGACCACCGAGAGAAAAACATGTATTTTTCTTGTTTTCTCTAAAGCTAACATGTTCTGCTTTTTAACTGCTGGGTAGAGCATCGGTATTTTTACTGGATGAAATTTCAGCTTCCACTCAAAGCCTCGTCTCATACATACCATGTGTGCCTGACTCCGTCCACGTTAAGGATGAGTTATCAGGTTTACCTCAAAACAATATAACGGTGCCACATGAGTAGCCCGGCTCCATATGATAGTGATAATAGGCCATTGTTTTAAAACTGAAGCAGCGGTAAACATGTCACAGTCGATAAAAGAGAACCCGCTGCAAACTGAGCTTTCCCATCCCACTTTGGTCGCACATCTCGGTAAACTGTGTACTCCCGTGAGTCGGATCTCTGCGTTTCTTGGATCTCACGTCACACATGCGATGCTGGGAAAAGCATGAAGCAACAGAACTCTTTCATGCTAATTTCTCCTTGTAAATCTAATAAGGATCCTTTAACCTTGTCATTCTTATCAGTGAGATTTGGTTTCTCTCCTGCTCTGCTGTATGTTTCTTGTTAATTTATTGGAGCTTTTTTTAAGGAAATGGTTGCTTTGCTGACCCCTACACACAGAGCCTGTATCTTTTACTGCTAATATGATTTATGAAGAGACTGCTTTTTTTGAATATTTTTTTCTCTGTGTCCTTCATGGCCGCCTTTTGTTGAGCCAGACGTGTTATGCAGCCATCGCACAGCTTGTCCGATGTCTGGCTCTGTGATACAAAGCAGAGGTCTGGTTTCACAGCAGGCCCGGCTGATTGTCCAACTGACTAGAGCCTGGGTGGGAGACATTCGCTGTCCATCTCTTATTAAATTGCCCTGTGTGGCTGGGTTTGAAAGTGATACAGGGAAGCTGGCGAAGGATCGGGCCGCAGCATGTCGACCTCGCTTTGATGTGGCAGAGGGAGAAGTTTGTTTTTGTGAGGCCTCGTGTCAGGAGGGGCAAGGCTTCGGTTGCTGCTAGGAACACCCTGGACATCAGGTGGTAACACGCTCTCATGTTGCCACGTCAGGTTAATTTGTTTGGCCAACAGAATAGAATGAAATAGAATAAAGTTTAAAATAAAAACAAAATATATAAAATATATAAAATATAATAAGATAAGATAAGACAAATTAAAATAAAATAAAATAATATATAAAATAAGATAAAATAAAATAATATATAAAATAAGATTAAATAAAATAATATATAAAATAAGATAAAACAAAATAAAATGAAATCAGTTAAATTTTGTGTCCACCAGGGTTTAAATTTGTCTTCAGCCCACTAAAACACAAAAGACAACACAAAAAGCAGAAAAGCAGTTAGTAAACACATAAACAGGTCATTAGCAACACTAAACACATTATACCAGTTCATATGTGTCTATGGTTTAAAACTCATCAGTCACTTTGTTGAGAGGAGAGAAGTTAAAGAAGGCTTCATAGAAATTCAAAAAATACTGTTGCAATGTATAGAATTTGCCATATTTAATACTACAAAATATGCAGCACTTGGGTGACTTGTTTATGAGGAGATATTGTAATTTTTGTTAAAGGCACAGTGTACTGGATTTTAGGAGACATATTGGCAGAAATGAAAAAAGCGTGAGATTCATGATGTGTTCATTAATCCCAGAATTGTTTTCACCTGTGTTCTTTAATGATGAATCCCGCCTGAAGATGAATAAAAGTAGAGAGAAATAAAAATCTGAAGAGGAAGGAGCACCGGACTCTAATAAGAAAAGAAAAAAAACCCAGCTGTTCTGAAGTCGGGGTACTTCTGCAGAAATTGAACACCAAACAAGTTGTCATATGTAGTAGAGTCAGGGGGGTTTATGAAATTAAACAAAAAAGATGCATGAGATGCTAAAAAATGCATTTATCAACCACCCGACCCGCAAACCACAAAATTCATGCATTATAGTAGCACAGCTGGCAGGACTGAGGACAGAGACAGGCGCTGCGGCGCTGTCCAAGGAGCGCGTGTGTGTATTTAGAAAGAGACATAGAAAGAGGGAGAGAAGGTGAAGGGGGACAATTTTTAACAGTAATTCTGTAAGATATTAATAACTTACTCTGAAAGCTGCTTAGTGACTTTTTATCTCGTCTGTCTAAACTGCTCTTAATATTTTCTAGCCTGATCAATCACTAATTATTAGATGGCATTATTCACATCAACATAGCTGATTTGATCTGAAGTGTTGTTTAGTTTTAAGAAGCTATAATACCTTTTAAAAATAATAAACATTGAATTAATTAACTAAAAATAAGGCCTTAATTTGTATTAAAATGACATCAATAATTCTTTCAAAAGTCTTAAAAAATGCTCAGACATGGGAAGTAGGATTTTATTAGTTGTTTTTCTGACATTGCATTGTAAAATGTCAAAATAATTGGCAACATATATTTTCTGTAAATAACTGACCGAATTCCTCTTCTTAAACTCATCATGATGGGATTCCTGGCAGTGAGATCTCGCATGCAGAGTCCAAAACACGTAATCGCCAAGGCCAACAGCCTCCGGACATTTCCCTCCTTGATTGGTAAACCAAAGAGATTATTGTAATATTATAGGTTCACTGTCTTCCATGTGTTCCACTCTAAACTGTTTTTATTAATGCATCTCATATATAATCAAGGTTTTACACTGGACAAAGGCAATGTCATTTTTTATGTTATAATAAACATTTGAGCAAAATTGCCCTTCAATTTTGGTTAAAATTGGTCTTAAATTTCATTCCAAGTGGCAATAAAAAGTCTAAAAGAATCTAAAATCTAAATTGCTTTAAGCTGTAGGAACCCTGTAATCACCTGGTCCATTTGTTTTGGAGAGGAAGGGATCTCATCGGATATTTCAGCTTCCAGAAAAAAAAAACTCTCCAGCAATTAACATCGAAGGAATTTTAACCTGGAGAAGTTTCAGCTGGTTGCAATCTGCAATCCTCACCACTAGATGTCACTATATCCCCCTAAATCATACACACTGTTCCTTTAACATGCATATTTTCTCTTTGGTCCCAGTTGAACTGATACCAGATCTTGAATTAAAGAGAATGTGATTTTGTCTTGGCTGAGTTGTAAAATGAATGACATCTGGCCGCTGCTTTTCCTTTAAGTAGTTGGCCACAGGTATGTAGCTGGGCCTGAAGTGCCCATCCACAGGGGAGCACCACTGTTAAACCTGCCATTCCTCCATTCACAGAGACAAATTAGCCAAGTTAGTGTGGCTGACTCCAAAGGAAAACCAGCAGCCTTTTATCTGGAGGCGCGCCATGTGTTGCATTGACTGTGTTATACACTAGGCCGCGTTGTTGTGAAACAGGCATGTGGGGCTGATTAAATGACAACTGATGCTACACAAAATCTGTAGGTTCTTAGGAGGAGGGGTGGGCGCAACAATTAGTTCACAGTCACTAAGCTTAGCGTATCATATTTTGCGAGCCTCAGGCACAGGAAAGCTAGTTTTGGGAATTAAAACAAATCTGTTGTGGCCCAACCAGGTCACCTTTAGGTTCACCTTTTATTTTTGTCTACTGGGGAAAGTCGCCTGCAGTCTCCCACCTTTCAAGTCTCTGGACAATTTCACACCATGACCTGCAGGCAGAGTGCCATTCTGGTGGTCTGAAGCATACGTCAGAGCGCCCGTGGCCCTTAAGAGTGGCAACTGTGGCTCCATAAAACACGGCTATGACTCACTGGGGGAGCCTACTGTGTTTAGTGGTTAGTGGAGGTGGCAGTAAGCGGAACAGGAGCTGGTTGGCTGGAGGTATTCATTTTGAAGCTATTTGGAAAGGTTGTAGGTGCTTCAGCAAGAATAACTTGTGCTAAAAAAGAACAAAAATAATCAGCAAGAGTTAGTTTGTCCTTGCAGTATTTTTGCAGTTGTACATTACTAAGAATTGACATGTATAAGGCAGATAAATCTAAGCTATGTAAATGAATACTGTGAATTAATTTTATTTTATCACATCCTGTCAGGCATTATGCTTTATCAACTCATTCTCCTCTGTAACAGTTTTGTGTCTGTAGGAAACAGGCAGCATTTTTGCATTACATTATTGTTAAACTGTGTTAAACATAATAAAAAGATATGTAGGGTTACATGAAGCAAATGGGCCTTCTCAAATTGTTGTGGTCACATGGTTTGATCCACAGGCACTAATCTCAGCCTTACAAAGACACCTGGTTTGGATATAATATAACAAGAGAAATAGTTTGTTTCCTCCGCTGACACCACTGAAACCGAAGTTTAAACACAAGTCTAACTGATCTGTAACTGAAAAATGAGCTGGCTGGAGAGCACAACTCTGTTTGCTGTTTTAAAAAGAAGGAATATGGAAACATACACTGTATGTGTCATTAGGTTTGGTGGGATGACTGCAAGCAAACCCAATCACCTCCTCTTGTCATTTTTTTTCTGGCTTACTCTTTTCTCATGCATTTCATCTTTGTTCATTTGACATATTCCAAAGTCAGCTCTTCACCTCTGTGACAAAGCTCATGGCCCCAGTCAAAAGAGATACGACGTAGTCTTGGCATAGCCCTTAGCGGCCATTAGCTCATGTGATTGTGCTTCGATAGAAACCATATGACCCTAGCAAAGACGTGCAAAAAGAGAACATTACACAGCTCCCCTCCACCTCATAACTCCCCTCCACCTCCGACCAAGTTGTCAAAACTGTTAAAGGTCCCCCATGAAAACTATCTCCACTTACAGTATTGCCTTATTTCCTTTCTTCTGTAATGTGAATGTTGGAGATGGTACCGGTTCTACCACTGGGTTTTGTGAATACAGTTGACTCCTTGTAGTGAAACAATGGGCGTATTTGCACATGAACTCAGTTTTTCCACAGTTGGCATTCCTGTGAGAAGTTGTGTGTTTACTCTGTCGATCCACAAGTCTGTGCATCAGAAATGGCTGTGCACAGTCAGTGATTGTGTAATAGTCCGATGTAGGATTTTGGCTTGGGCGGTATCACAGTAGAATGGTATTCCAGGGTATTTAGAGATCCTGAAGGAATATTTTTCAGTACCATCATAAACACAGGTGCTGCTCTTTCTATTAAACCTATTGTGTGTAGTACACAGCATGCACCACCAGAGCTCAGTCTCCTTGAAAGACACTGTGACACCTAGTGGTGGAGGGACAAGTTACAGATAGTTTGGACTGTAAACAGCCGGCGGCCAGCAGGAAGAGACAGACCGTGGGCAAGTTGCGGCGATGGGCGGTGATATGTTTTATGATGGGCTAACGAGGCAAACCTCGTCAGTCTTCTGAGACCGAGAGAAAGTTGAATGTAAAAGGTTGTATTAGTTGTATTATTCTTCTGTTTGATAAGGAAAATGGGTGTGAGAATATTACTTGTAGTCACATTTTGTGGGTTTCCATTGTGTATTTATTAGCGCTGCACACTTAAACCGGCATATACCGTACACTCTGGTGAAATTTCAGGAAGGTATGAAATATTACATACTGCGCCAAGCCTACTTGGAACTGTTATGTTCAGTTCTGTGAGAACAGGTGTACAGTTATATGTCTCTGTTTAATAAAGAAAGCAGGTGTGAGAATATTACTTTTCTTGACATTTTGTGGCTTTCCATTGTGTATTTATTGGTCAGAGAAGCTGAAAGTCAGTAGCTGTCAGGATGTAGGAGTGGTGGTGATGGTGTTGGGGTGTTGAACTTCTACTGTCCCATACCATATATCCTGCTGACAATTCAGGAAAATATGAAGGTATGAAATATTGTATACCCCCTTAGCCAAGTATGATATAAAAATATATGTACATCGTAAATGCAAATGACTCAACTTGTTATGTCATATTTTGCAAACTTTTCTTTAATTGTATTCATTTTTTTACACTATTATACCCAACAGGATTGAATGAGGTAGCTTAAATGTGTCAGAGCCCTTTTATGCTGAACCTACTTAAGAGTTCTTCAAGTGGGAAAAAAATAATAGCTGACAAGGATCCATTATTCGATGTCTCCCAGGAGAAAAGTTTGGCACTACCTGGTCTTTTTAGTTCACCTTTCACTCCTCCATTGCTTGAATTCCTTCGAATGAGAGCAGAAACTGGAGCTCAAGCCTACTTCCCAGCAAGATCTTTCTAAAAAATTGGAACATTTTTAGACAGAACTATTCCAGGTTTCCCTCAGAAGCCTGTTGGTCTTTCTCTCCTTGTCCAACTGAGGCTTGCGGTTCGTGACTCACTTCTCGGTACGTTCCAGAAAAAAAAAAAGGAAAGAAAAACAGGCGATTGCATCTCCACTGTCCACTGTCCAAACAGACTCCTCAATGTTCAGGAATCATAATGCAGCCCACTGTACGCTGTTTGTTTACCTGAACCCTGGACCACGGCTCCCCAGGCTCTGCCACCATCTCTTACTTCCAGACTGAGCCTGGAAGTAATCAGGGCCATTTCAGCTGCCTGCTGCCACTCATTGTCTTCATCCCTCCAGAACAGCCACATCCGTTTTCCATTTTACAGGGATTGATATGATAGAGCACATAATGGGCGGCACCAGAAAATGTAGTGCCAAGCCCACGTATTATACGTCACTTTGGTGCCTAACAGGAAGAAGGAAAGAAGGAATGAGGCATCGAGTGAAGTTTTCTTTTAGGCCAAACCATAAATGTGTCTGTTTTTGCTTTTGCACAGTGAAGAATAACCTGAATCTGTATGCCCCGAACGTCATTTCCCACATGGCCATATGCTGTACAAATGTTGGATAATCATCCCCTTCCATCTAATAGTGGATAAGTTATAGACCTGAAGTCTGACAATGTGGTTTGCATTTGATCGCTATTAAGGTGCCACTTTTAACAAGATCTCTGTACTCCGCTGACAGTAAAAAGCACTTCATTAGTGTACTTTATTTATCACATTTCGAGCAAGAGATTATTTTTGACAGTTTATAAGTGGGTTGTATTGTGAGATTGTTAACAGCCTGACATGACCAGAGACAGTAGGCTGATGGCTGTCTGCTTTCTTCCTCCGGTGATTGATGCTAAGAGAGAGGAGGAAAGTTTCTGTTTTTTTTATGATGCTAGTCTTAAAGGAATACATCACTCACAAAGTGATCCTTTGTTTATCAGTTACTTGCCACATGTTATATTGAATATTTAAAGAAAATTTTGGTTTTCTTGCATACCACCAAAGTGAACAAAGAATCCAGAAACTGAGAAAATTCTTGGAGTCATGGGGGTGTCGGCCGCATATAACAACAGAAAAACTATGTTAAAGCATCAGTTTACAAACTCTCACACAACTATCTTTTTCCTTGGTGTCATGGTTTGGAAGTGGTGAGACCCAGCTGAACCTGGCATCCCTGTATAACCAGACAGTTCAATTCAAACAACTTTATTTCTCCCAAAGGCCAATTCAGTTTTAACAGTCTACACGCAAACATCCACCAACAGTTACAGCGTATAGCCAGTGTTATCTTAAATGAAGCCCTGCACCCTCTGCACTTTGAGTTTCAGCTTCTCCCCTCTGGGAAGAAGTTTTCAGTCCCAAGGTGTAAAACCAAGTGCTATAAAAACAGTTTTGTTCAAGCTGCCATCACACTGGTGAACAAGCTGTAGGAAAATTGCACAAAATCTCACATTGCATAAGATCCTTTTGGAGTCTGCATTTATGATTTATTTATTCATAGTTTTTAGATTGTTTTTATTTAAGATTTGGTTTTTTAGTTTAGTGTTTTTATTGGTATTTATTACATATTTAACATTTTGATTAGCACTGGGGCACTTTAATTCTTTTATCTTTCATCTTCTTGTCATGTTTTATCCTGTATGTTGTCTGTGGTGTCTGGAAACTGTTTTACATGGATGCCTTGCATACCAAATCTACCTACATACAGGTTTTAATAAAGTAACAAGTAACCAGACTTGTGCAGTATAATCCATTTTCATTTATTCAGTTGTATGCTCACTTCTTACCCAAACACAATAAAACCTTACTATTTAAAAACTGAACTCAAAGGGAAACTTATCTTTGCTCTCTTCAAAGCCGGACTCCAATGACAAAAACAGCAGTTTTTTTCTCACTGGACAAGGGGTTACTTGTCTATCTCTGTCTTGATCAATTATTTTGTGTGTTCTTGGGCGACTTTGGTGTTTTAAAGGTTTAGTTTGGATTTAGCAAAGTCACATATCAACAAAATAAACTAGCGATCAAAGCAGTGGTAGACAAGCAGCTCCTTTTTTTCAGCGAGACAGAATCACTTTGTTTGTCAGTAAGGTTGGGCTTCAAAGAGAGCATAGGTAAACTTGACTTCGTTCAGTTCCTTGTAAGAAAGGGTTGTCTACTTTGGAAGTACTGAGCATATGCTGGATAAATGAGACTTATTTTGCACAAGGTGGGTGAGAGATTGTAAGTGGATGTTTTGATATAATTTTGCTGTTGTTAAAACGCTGCCCTCTATTTTAGTGTTCTTCACAGAATGAGAATGTATGTGTAAGTTGACAATGATGTTAACCCTCACAGGGGCAGGGTGGATAATTGATATGTTGATCTGTTCACAGCTGATCAGATCACATCAATGAATGAGAGGAGCAGCAGTTTGTAAGTAAAGGCAAACTTTCAGATCCAGATCAATAACCAGTTATGTTTCACTTTTAATGGGCTTGACATTCTGCTCCGTCTATGCCTCAAGTGCGCTTTAAATAACCGTTAAATAAAACGGTATATATATTTTTTTTATTTTGCTCCAAAAATCTATGTTGTAACAAATAAATGTGTGGGAAATCCTGCTCCAGGTCATTAAGTTTTCGTCATGGGTTCAAAGTACCACAGAATATACAAATGGTCATTTTTCGGGTGAAGTATTCCTTTGAGATTAGATCAGTCTGAGGGTTGTAGCCTGAGGCCTACAGTTAACTCATTTGGATCATACATTTGTTGTACAAACACACTTAGTAGGGGTTTAACATTTGCATTACATAATGGAGTTTATTGGTGAATTATCTTCAAACATTTGAGTGTTTTTTATTCATTTGCCCGTTAACTGCAGTATATGTATGTATATGTCCTCAGATTTCAATAATAAGCAGAAAGTAGCTTTAACTACTGCTGCCCTAACTGCATGAACTGATAAATGTTTTGACTCATGAATCGGGAGCAACCTGTAGTTTATGTGTCTTGGCCCTGACTGAGCGAGAGATGTGTGAGGAGAAACTTGAACAGCTCCCTGTGCTGCTACCGGAAGACTACTGAGAAATTACATTTAGATAAGAAGTGTTTTTCTGCTCTGAAGAAACAGCTTGTTGGAAAAAGAAAAAGCTCTCAGCGGTTTAGTCGTCCTGTGGTTCTCTGAAAGTCCTTGTTCAAGCTACCTATTAACCAAACCCAGGCCTTAACGTACACTTCTTCTGTATGCCCATGGGTTTTCATAGTCTCGCTGTGTGGTCCCTGTTTTCCATCACAAACTTTTGTTGTTAGCTACAGCTCGCATCGAGTGCCACTCATTGGCCAGAGCGAGTTGTTGGTGGGACCCTTTTTTACAACCAGAAGTGGGAGAACCCTTTTCTATAAACAGATATTTTCCATACACTGCTGTATCAGGGAGATTGTGGAAAGGCGGTCGTGTGTCTGAGATGCTGTGCTTGCAAAGCCTGAACCACTCTGCATGTCCTGTGTCTGATAAGAGTGGAAGCAACTGACGCTCCAGTCCTGACCGGTACAACGGAGAGAGTGGTCTTTGTCTGTCAGCTCGACGTCGGCCAGAAGTTGCGATTTATAAGCAGGTCTCAGACCGCAGTTGTAAGTGTATGTCACCGTCCTGTGGTTTCCAGCTTTGGGCGTATGTGAGCAGAGAGGCCGTCAGTGTGCTGCGATTATGCCTGAGCTCCAGGGTTTTATGGGAATTCCTCTGGACAGCCACCTATGACTTTATGAAACACTTAAATTCGTCTAATTGAATTTCCACATTTTGTGGTTGGTAGTTCCAGGTTTGTCCATCACCGCAAAGAGGTACCAGAGGAGCCAATACAAATAAATATAAGGATAAAAGTAAATGTTAATCGTGTGTGTGTGTGTGTGTGTGTGTGTGTGTGTGTGTGTGTCAGAGTGAGAGAATTTCATATGTGCCAAAGTATTCAGTTTTTGTTGGTTATTTAAGCCTTGACCAAATGTTTGGTGTCTCAGGGAAGTCAAGTCAAGCCACAATGTTATGTTATTTGCAGAGATTGATGGGGGCGAAGACGTCAGAGAACAGAAACGGACCCTTACTGATGATATGTTTTATTTCATAACATCAGAATAAATAGGTCGAGATCCAGAGATATTAAGTGGAAGTTTAATTTGCTTTCATGTATCGTCTTTTATAATCAATCAGCGTGCAATCGTGCTATGATCATCATCTCAGCATATCCTCTTCCCACAGGTCAGACTGTGGCTTTTAGTGGCTAAATGTTCTTAAAAAATGAGGGGTTTGCTGTGATTCTGGGTGTTTGGAAAGTGTTGGCTGCTCTGCTCCATCATTTACTTAATAGTGCGTCTGCAGTTTCCAGATGGTTTGAATTTGTAGCCGAGGCCTGTTTGTTTGGAGTCTGCTCTCCTGTTGTCTCACTACATGCTACACAGAGGCCTCTGTGAAGTCCCTTCGCATGGAGATAACTCTCAGCTCCATGTTTCTATGGTAATATCTAAAAATATTGGCTTAGGTTGGAAGGAAACTAACTACTCAGTAGATAAAAGGAAAGAGAAAAGGGGAAAAAAAGGAAAGCTTTTGTCTTCACTGGAGGTCATATCGCCTCCTTTTGATCAGTTATGTCATTGTGTGTTGCATTTTTTTTGATCATTTGGTTTTCCTCTTGGTAAAGTTGACAGAAACTGGACCAAGGCACACAAACAAAAGATTCTCTCTGGTTGCGGGATGTTTTTGGCTGCCCATGCTTAGCTCCTGGGGCCCCCACCGACATGTCATAAGCACAGAGGGGCAGAGACCAAGTATATTTTATGTCAGCAAGTTTAGGAAAACTTGTTTTTCTTGTTAATTCATCAAACCCAGTGCGCTGTCATATGGGTGTTTGGGAGTAGAGGTATTTAATCATGAACGCAGGCCCTGCTGCGGCTCAATGACATTAAACAGCTCTCAGAATAAAACAATGCTGGCCTCGTCTGGTCAGTATTTGAAAAAATATCAGCCGTCCTGGCTCTGTGTTACTCCCTCTATCCCGTGCCGTTCCTGCTTCCATGTGGATTTCATTACAGCCCTTTGACTCTGGCCAGTCGGCAGCTTTTCATGTGAATTAACACAGCGGCTCTGGACCACAGAGTTCTTTCAGTGGCACTCATCATCGAGTTAAGAGAAGCAGCGTCTCTTTCCCTTAATTGGGGTTTATCAAGTTAATGTCCGCATTTGTCTCTTTCTCTGAATGTCAGTCGCTCCAACACTTCTCTCCATCAAATAACGTCTCACCTCATTAGCGTACTGTCTCTCTATCACCCCCTGATGTCATCCTCCATTACTCTGCCAGCAGAAGAGGTTATGGGTGGGGTGTCCTCGCTGTCATGTCATCATCCATGCCATCCAGCCACAGCTTTCTCTTTATTAATGAAGCGTCTGTGATGAGCCCGGGCCTGTTGTCCCTGAGGCCAAATAATCGTTTTACAGTTATTGGAGAAAGGGGGCTAAGTGGCTCATGAAAGCAGCTGTTAAATAAACACCAGCTCAAGTTAAAAAAGGAGGCTGCGAGGGGGTTTCTTTTTTCTTCTCCTTTGAAAATAATTAGTGAAAGCTGTTTCCTCTGAATAAGAATAACTTTTTTTTATTTCCAAGATATTAGCTGCTTGTCTTGAGACAAGGAACAAAATACATAACATGTACAGATACCTACAGTGTAGGCCTATATTATCCAAAAACATACAAGATCTAATATATAGATTTGTCCGTCAGTTTAATGTACATATTTAGTGTCATCACTGTCGTAGAAAGTTGCCTTAGGATTTTTTAGTTACATTTTAATGAGGCAGTTACAGAAATCTTTCACCCCCCCAAATGATCACTTACATATATATATCAATATACAGTATATATTATATCAATTAGCCAGTATAAGGTTGAAATTGTGAATAAAACTTTTTTTTCTTGCACGCCGTCTCCGTAAACAAAGAATACAAAAATGGAAAAAATTCTTGACAAATTGAAGTCATAGGTAGGTCCACATTTAACTACAGCAAAGCTATATTAAAATTCTGACACAACTCGTTCAGTATAATTTAACAAAACTTTTCTTTCTTAAAAGGCCAAACTCCATCGACAAACTCATCTTACCTCACTGAACATGGGAGCTGCTGGTCCACCACTGCCTTGATTGGTAGTTTGTTTGTGTTAGTGTTTGACTTCAGGGGCTTTTAAGGGTTCGTTTGGATTCACCAAATTTACACAATAACCCAAAGTACTGATAAAGGCAGCTGTAGACCATAAACGAAAAACAAGGTAAACTGAAGTCTGGCTTAGAAAGACTATAGATAAGTTTTACTTTTAGTTCAGGTCCCTGTCTGTTCTGGCTGTTTGAGAAGTGTTGAGCATTCAGCTGGATAAATTACACTGATTAATCTGCACAAGTTGTGTGAGTTTGTAAACAGATGTTTGAATGTGGACCCCTTTTGGATTCTTTGTTCACTGTGAGGCCATGTGAGAAAAACTCAGTATATCATGGGATCAGTAATTGATATACTAATGGTCATTTGTCGGTTTGAAGAATTCCTTTAATAGGAAAATCATTGCAGAGTGAAGTCAAAGTCACTGTGAGAAGGTTAGTTCCTCCAACACATGAGCTTATATCATAAATCTAGATTCAGTTTGATTGCATCTCAACTGTTTTGTTTGTTGTTGAGCCCCAGATAGTTACTCGGCCATTATGACGCCAAGCAGGCATCTCTAAAGTTTTAGTGGATAAATTATTGCCAATAGTGTTGTTGTCCCCATGGAAACAGACCCCTTTTTTAATGTTAAAACATGTCTCAGCCAAGTTGTTGGCTTGTGCTTTTCTGAGCAATTAGGATGCTGTCCACAGAAACTGCACCCTGCCTTAGCTACGTATGCATCCAACTACAAATATAAACACAAATGCTGTAATTATATTATGTCAGCTCATGTGTTTGGCTTTTATGTGTTCGGAGCCTTGGCCTCACAACCGTTATAACAGTCAGAGGGAGGCTGTTTGGTGCTGGAGCAAAGTTATACTTGAGAGGTGAATAGTATTGCTGTGAACCAAGCCATTAGAGAAGTTCACCTGTCAGCAGAAGAGTCAGAATTCATCTCCTGCATTCCTGTTGACAAGCTTTCTCCACATGACAACCTCAGGTAGTCTACACCTGTCGGCCAGCCTGTAGACCACAGAGTTACGATAAATAAATCCAACTGATGAGAGGAGCTGTGTCAACATTCAGTCTGTTCTCATTCAGTGGGGCATCAAATATGGCAGCTTTTTCAGAGGCTGTCGGCTGCACAAGGCCTCCTTTAGTGACTGCATTAGACATACCAGGCTTGGGCGGTATGTAATTTGTTATACCTTCATACTTTTCTGAAAGTTCAGCGAGTGCTGTTCTGTAACTTCTCCCTTCACCACCAGGTGTAGCTGTGTATTTCAGCTCAGCTGCTTGTTCCACCAGTACAGACTGGAGACTGAGCTATGGTGGTGCATGCTGTGCACCACATACTGAAAGTTTAATACAAATAGGAGGGCCTGTATTTATGATGGTATTGAAAAACATACCTTCAGGATTTTTAAATACTTTGGTATACTGTAATGACATAAACTGCCCAAGCTTAACTCCAGTTTAATCCCATTTGTGGCACTGAGTACATAGTACAAAGAGCGAAAAGCCTCAGCAGGGTGGGACAGAGGGTGGTGGATGGGTCAATCAAACACATACGTCACACGACCTACTTGTTAAATTTACTTATTTTAACACGAACATGATTTTTTTTTTTTTTTGTAACCTTACCACGTAATTTTGTTTCATAACCTGAAGTAGGGCGAGGGTTAGTTTTCTAGTTTTGCTAGTGAAAACTTGGTTTCCTGTGAACCAAAAGTTTATTTTAAAAAGTAACTATGCAGGTAAGGAATGGAGATTGACATGCCATCCCTGAGCACTCAAAACTGACGCAAATAAAGCGATATAGTCAGAAGTATATGGCCCCTGACCAAGCTGCTGTATCTGATGAGTTGGGATAGAGAACAAACAGTTGTTTTATTTTTTCAAGTTTTAACTTTATCAGTCTTACTTTTTAACGTTACTGACGACAGATGATTGATTCACTGTACCACAGCAAATTATTCTGAAGCTGCAAGTGTTTGTTTTATATGAATTGGCTGTTGCAGCAAGAGCCGATTGACCCTTATTTCACTCTAACCGTCAATTCAATTCAGCAGTGGCCTTCGTCCAGCTCATTAGAGAGTTAGAAACCACACAGTCAGCCTCACACTCTTTCCCCCCGTGCTGAATTAATGGAACAATCCACATAGTTGGCTACCAAATGTGTGGGGGAAAAAAACGTGACCACACAATAGCTGTTTGTTTCTTGTCCATCAGTCTGTTTCTGCCTCTCTCCTCAAGTCTTAATAGTATTTGGTTCCTTGAGAATTAGGGCACATTTTTATAATATCCAGCCATTTCTGTATTTATTTACTTACAATTTTAGGGTTGTTGCCATTTAACTGTTGGGGTTTTATGCAAATTTAAATGAAAGGTAATTTTTATATTAAAATATATAACAGTCTGTTTATTGTCTGGCTGTAGCACGTGGTGGCCGGCTGCAGCTGGAGAGGAAGTGTAGCAAATGAATCTAATCATTGTATCATAGGCAAACAAATTAAGAGCTGTGAGCTGTTATTATTAAGCATAAAGTTGAGCGGGTTGAACTCTGGACAGCACTTGGGTCTGAGGACATTGTGAGCTTGGATCCGCCAGTCTAATCACAGATTACACCTCTTTATCTGATTTAAAACAATGCAGCAAACGCTCCACGTGGGATTTCTGCCGCAGGTTTTGCTTTGCTCTCTCGGTAAGATCAAATACTGTATACAGTGAAATATCCCTGATTCTAATCAGCCATTCATTATGACAAAATCTGTCTTTATTGGACTATGACTGTTTCAATTCCAAACATTGCAGCCCCATTGGCAGTGCAAAAAAAAAAGTTTTAACATCTCAAACACTATGCAGGGTCACAGTTGAACAAACCCAGATGAGCAGAGAATGCTCCAGGCTCTCCAAAGTAAACCGGACACGGGCTATACTCCTCCCATACCGTGGCAGGTTTCAATTTGATACTTGGAGCCAATGAAAAAGAAAGCCAATGGTTCCTCTTTTCTCTTGTGTATTGTATGGGCATGCTGCTTTTTAATTTGTTTTCATTTCTCAAGAAATCATATTCATTGCGTCTCTATCTGCTGAACATACGCACTAGATTTTACTGCATAATTTGTTTACAGTCAAATTTGTAATTCAGAGTATGAGCTGTGTCATTATTATTTCCTTTTTGTAGGTAGGGTGACATCATAAAGTCAAGTAAATAGTGAAATAAGTCCACAAAAAGCATTATATCCCAGCTGGAAATGTCAGACATTAAGTTAATGTCATTTTGGAAAAGCCCAAATTTTCACAATTTTTGGTTTTGAGAAGGATCCAAACATCCACCAAAATAATCTAATTATGCAAAAAGAAAATTAATATATCCATCCATTTTAAAAACTGGACATTTTTAGGTTATTTCAAATCTGGTGATGCTTTGTTCTACTTCAGGTAGGGGTATCTTAAATTTCAGTTGTCTCACTCTCTCTATTACAATTTACAGTGTAATTTCGCTTTTTAGGTTGACACAGTTTAGTCTTTAGCATAGTTAAGTGTAACTAACATTAATGTCAAGTGGTATTTACCTTTTATACCCTATTTCTAACAGCATGATGTTTACTGTCTAAAGCCCTTTTCCCATTGGACAAAAACACACTTATACCCACTAAGATCTGACTTTCACATATAACAGGAGGGTCACAATGATCATGCATGCTTGAGACAGATGACTCTGCAGTACGGGTATTTGTTGACTCCAGCTTTGATTGGCCGTGATGGAAATTCGACACCCGGGTAGACCCGATCATTTACGCGTGTTTGCCGTTGCGATGCAATGATGGGCCACCATAAAAAAACAGTTTGTCTCCACTTAAGTAGCACTCAAACAATGTTCAAAATTTAGTCAGCACCAAGTTTGGAAGAGAGACTGAATAAAAACAGATCTAAAAAAGAAGTAAACCCTGTAAAATTTCCACGTACCCCCATGCACGTTCTACTGTGCACTTTCTACTTGCATGGGAAAGCAGTCTATCACCTTTTTAAACATGTTTTCATGGGTTTAAAAACCTACATACACAACCTAATTTTGTTGGAAAAGGGTATGAAGTTCTCGTATAAGGGCCTGTGTTTCTTGGAAAGCTCACTGCAATCTCAAATCTATCCTTCAGGAGCTCAGGCATGGCTGATCTGTCAGCTTAATACTAGGATGCTTACTAATACTTAATATGTTCCTAACTTTATCCTGATGGCTCTGTCTGGCTCCCACACAAACACACATTTGCACAGGCTCACACGAAAGCAAAGTCTTACCAGGGCGCAGTATGTCCTGTGTGCATATATGTACATACAACAAATAAACGAACACTATATTGCATGAGATACGCTTGGCTAAATCCCTCACCATGTGGACATATGAGGAATCTCTCATTTTCCAAGTTATACTTTTATCCTCAGCAACCCAAATTCCCCCACAGAGCAGTTTGATGCCGCATATTTTATCCTGGTAGAATAGCAGCAGGATCTGGCTGGAAATCCCTTTGAACTCTGTAAAATATTGGAAGTCTGGGCTTTAATCTGGGGCTCTCTGGTTACTGTTTTGATAGGGCATGTAGTTGGCCAGTCGGTTGCACAAGTAGGCCAAACATGGTCATTTTACTGTCATCAAGGTTGTATTCACACTTGACAAATAGTTTCTATGAAGTGAGATGAAAGAGGTTTATAATGTTATTTGCCAGATGCAAATGTTTGCTATTTTAGGAATAGTGAGAAACAACCAAACTGAATCCCAGATAAGTTATTATTCATTCTTCATTTCTTTGTACGGCTCACTCACACTTTTGACTTGTTAAAATAACTGCAGACATTTGGAGTAAGTAGCTCTCGTCAACTTTGAAAGCATTACATTTGAAAGTTAGAGGCAGATGGGGAGGAATGTACACAGTGTGCCGGCCCAGGCTCTCCCCGTGACCTCCAGTCCAGTGGTAATGCTAATAGAAAATCTCAGTCGTAAAGCCATCCGCAAAATAAAGAGGAAACGAAAAAGAAAATAATATGCCCATTCACAAGGAGTGGAAGGGAGAGGAACTGTGGGCAATGTGAAGCCGGGATAGGCACCTGCCCACAAACCATATATTCATCCTCCTCTATTTTCCTAGGGGCCTTGTGGAAACACGACACACATATAAAAAAAGATTTCCCTTGTAAAATACCACAACACTTTTATTCCAAATAATAAAATGAGTGTGATCAGACTGGCTGAATTAAAATAATGTTTTAACGACTATGTTTGGCAGCTTTATTTAAAAGGCGCACTACAACCAGGGCGGAGTTTGTTGTGTTTGTTCAGAAACACTTTCCTTCCTGAAGGTATCTTTCCATGCTAAAAAGAAGACCATCCTCCATTTCCCTCCAGTCACCCATCATACATCTTGTGCCCTTCACTTGTTTGGCACCTTTCAGACCACACATATTTGTGGCTCACCTCAAGAACAAGCTCCGTATGCTTTGAATTTGAAACTACAAAGTAGCGAATTAGCATGTTCTCCAAGGTGTGCCTAATCCAGCACCAGGAGTCCTTTTCAGAGCTGCCATGGAGGATTGATGATGGTCCTGCATGCCTGTACTGCTAACAGGAGGTTGACTTCAGTGTTCACAGTGACTTCACAAATAGGGTCAGCCTGTAGGGGTGTAAGGTTACTTTAGGAGGATACTCAACTCATGGCCCATGGGCCAAACCTTGCCCCATGGAAGGGTGTCAGGTGGCCCCCCAAAACATTTTCACATTTTCACAACAATTCACAATAACAGTGATTACTCTGGAAATTGGTTTGTACTTTTTGTGTACATAACATGCCAGAGTGCATAAAACAGCATCAAAATATACGTAGCTTGCTTATTAAAAAAAAGTGCCAAAGGAGGATCCCACACCCCACCCCCGGCAGAGGTCCTAGCTAAGCCCCTAATGTCCTAAAATCCTAGAAACATCCTAAAATCCTAGAAATGTCCTAAAATCAGAAATATATCCTTCAATCCTAGAAACTTCCTACAATTCAAAAAAATGTACTAAAATCATAGTTGTCCTAAACACATAGAAATGTCCTAAAGTCCTAGAAATTTCCTAAAATCCTGGAAACATCCTAAAATCCTAGAAATATCCTAAAATCTGACAAATTTCCTGAAAATCCTAGATACATCGAAAGATCCTGAAAATGTCCTAAAATCCTGAAAAATCCTATGAATGTCCTAAATTCCTAGAAATGTCCGAAAATACTATAAATGTCATAAAATTCTAGACACCTCTTAAAATCCTATAAATACCCAAAAATTCTAGAAACGTCCTAAAATTCTAGAAATGCCCTAAAATTCTAGGGAAAAAAATCCTTGAAAAATCTTAAAAAACATCCCAAAGTCCTAGAAATGTCCTAAAATACTAGAAACATGTATAGGGCTGTGACTGGCCCCTGGCTTCCTGTCATTTTGCAAAAGTGGCCCCCAAAGCAGAGCAAGCTGAGTATCTCTGCTTTACAACAATAGCTTGTCTCTTGTGTGATACTGGTGCAGGTAATCAGCCCTGAGGACCAAAACGACCCTCATGGATGGCGGCTCTACCAACAGGTGTCACTGTAGCACACAGCACCCATCGGCCTCGCCTGCTGACCGGCCCGTGCTCAGACTAAATAACCACATCATGAAGGGATCTCATTAAGACTGTAGTCACCTCCCACCCTCCCTGCAGTGATTGGGGTCAGAGGAGACTAACATTGGTCTCTTGTCACCGGTGGTCTCCCTAACTGAATTTCCTATTCATCTCACACAACCTTTCCCGTAATTATGTAAATCTGTTGACTGAATTTGGCGGCAATACGATACTCAGCAAAATGTAACAACAAGTAATGCGACGGAAGAATCTGGCTTGAATTAGGGCCGCATTTGAATCGGACTCCGGCACAGAGAGTGCACGCACCTGTATTACATTACCACAGACACAATGGAGAGAGAGTAAAAAGCAAAGTTAAAGGATGTTAAATGAAGTGGAAGAACTTTGAGTATGCAATATTAAAAACTGTTTTATTACACGCTTGTTTGAAATGGCAACAGAGACAGGAAGTACAAAGAATATTACATTTCAGCTGTTGAGGAAGTGCTTGAACATATAGTAAGAGCTATGAAGTCAGGCAGTTCCCATGGACATGTGTGTGCTGAGTTTGCTTTGGTTCTTAAACATCTTTCAGTGATAAGTCCGCTGCTAAAGTCAATAACTTAGTCAAACACCATAATCTTAAACATACTGCTCCACTATCTGCTATCTAAAGGTCTGGAGGCGTGGATATGCTTTTAAAAGTGAAAGGCTTTAGCTCTTGCAAATCTTGAAAGGACTCTAAAATGTCAAAGTTGCATTGAGCCTGTAGCACAAAATCATCTTGGAGGTCGAGGTGGGAGCTATATCGTTTATACTCAGTGTATCGTAGCTTGTTCCACGTTGGAAGTATAAAATGACTATATTGCAGACATTAAGGATAAATTGTCAAATCTTTTTTTAAGCCACCTGTATGAGACTGGCTTTGTGGCTTTAGTTGTCTCGCTCTCTCCTCGACTCTTTCCCTTTACAGCACGTTCTTATTCCGAAGATATTAACTACTGCCGCTTTGCCAGTGATTTTGACATGAGATGCAGACACCTTAAGCAACCTATTACAGCGGTATGAAACACCAAGGCGTAAGTTTGTAATGTGGTCGGACAGAACCTTGTGTGGTGTCACGGTACGCCGCTGATCTGCTCGACAGCAAATGAGGAGGCAGTATGATTCGCAGTTGGACACCATCAGTTGAATTTAAATTTTATTTTTTTATTTAAGTTGATTTTATTAGTACACCAGATCGATAAAGAGTAGACAACAACAAACATAGCAAAAATTTTACAGGAGAGATTAAGAAACCCGAAGGGGCTCGTAAAACTTCTCCAGAATTTACAATCTATTCAAATACTGACGGTAATTCTGTCCCTAACATGACAACATAACAAACAAACAAGTAGTTGTAATAAGCATAAATGCAATAGACACATACACATTACACATTACCAGGACTAATACATTAACTATCAATAAGACGGCCAGAAGGAATCTGTCTTGGCCACATGATGCGCTATTGTACGCCGTCAGGTTGAAACACCAGCAGTAATGATGTTAAAAAAAAAAAGATTAAAAAGGAACTGCAAGGTTGCTATAGGGCAGGTGGGAGGGGTGATGGATTGGTCCAACAAACCCCAGACTTTTACCCAGGAGCCAGGTGTTTGGTCCCTGTATGAATGCAGAGCTAAGCCTTTGTAACTTAATTCTAATCATGTGCTTTCGTGATGTCCCGCAGTTAGTTGGAACGTCAACAGCTACTAGCTCGTAACTGCAGTTTATTGAATAGGTTTGTATTTTAGGAGTCTACAGAAATTTTAAGGAGATTTAAAAAATCACGATTAATATTGCGTATTGTGATATAGCCTATTAATATTGCAATATTCTTTTCAAGCTGTATTGCCCAGTCCTACTTGGAGGTTTTTAGCTGACCAGCAGTTTGACCAAATTTCAGGCCTGTAGAACGCTGTCTCAAACTTGAAAAAAAACAAAAACAAATGACACCTTTTTACTGGACTTTTAATTTTAGCCAAGACCATAGCCGCACAGTCAACATTAGGGGGATACCATCTACATTAAAGGGGAAGGGGTTTTGATTATAATGCAGCCAACTACAGAGATGTTGTTGACTTGTCTTTTAGGAAGCGGCTGTGTGTCCCATTGTTATACAGTCATTAATAGCCATATTAAAATAGTACTAGTTGCTTTTAAAGTTTTTAGACTTGCTTTAAACACTCAGGGTTTCTCAGCAGGAAAATGATCTGGGATTGCTAAAACCTTAACATGCTCTTTGTCTCTTTTTGTTAAATGTACTTCCAACATCCACTAAAACTCATATTTAAAAATATTTCTTTTTGAATTTAAATTCCATCCGACAAATTCGAGCAGGTGTTTGTTTTCTTGTCGGGATGGACTGTTGAATTAGTGTGAATGTAGCTGTAATTAATCTTTTTAGAAACCTGGACGGCTGACACCAGATATTATTTTTTATCACTTGGGTTGACACATTTCTGGAATTGACGGGAGCAGTTTATCAACTAGTCAACATTTACATAAAATCTGATAATGACTTGAAAGACTCGATCTGACTTCTGTCCAATCGGTACAAAATACTCATAGTTCTGCCAGTGGAATTTAATTTCACTGGTGGATTCTTCATGTTGGAGTATTTAATTTGAAATCGATTTATTTTTCAGTGTCTAGTTTAAAAGTTCCTATGGAGCCAATTGTCTTGGATGTCTACTTCCTCTGAACGTTTGAAAAAAATAGACTCGACGCACATAAGAAGTAATAATGTGATACCCTGCTGATCCTTCCTTTCTCTTTCTGTTGGCCCTTTTGGAACCTTCGAAGCCGAATGAACAATCGTTCCTCTAACGATTAAGCCGCTGCCTTGTCGTTATAATGTGTCAGCATTTTAGCGTGCCATTTTTTGCCAAGTCTGAATCTATCGTAACTAAGTGGAAAGAAATTAAACAATAGCTGTAATCAAAATTTTGCATGGAAAATAAAGAAATACCTATGAGACAGCAATGATTCTTCACACGCTGAATATGTGGGAAGATATTTCTGTGGTAAGCAAACGCCTGTGGTGTTTATGAATCCAGATTCCCAGTTTGGCTTAAAGACCTGATGATGATGACCGTGGCGCGTATTCAAGGCCAGAAAACTGCTCCGAGTTTCAGGGAAGTGAATTTCTGTTGTGAGTGAATTATATGACTCTCCAGCCAGACTCAAACAACTTTTCAGCCCCGCTCTGTATATTTATTGAGACACATGAAAGGCTGCAGTGATTAATCAAGTTGGATTTCATATTCAGCGCCGCACCACATGATTGTTGAGGTTTTTTAGCCTCAATTGCACCGTGTGAGGTTTTACCTTCTGTTGTCCGAAGCAAATCTGTAAATGTAAAATCTAAAAACAGCAGGTCAGCGATTAACAAGAAGGGAAAGCTTTAAAAACACATCAAATGAAAACAGAAAGGAGCAATAACAATTAACATATTCTCACTCTCCTTTAAAACATCTCTCTTTCACTTTGTGTCACAGACTCCATCTGCAGCCACTTCGTCTCAGCCGTTTTGTATGCATGCTGGTCAACATTTCACTGTAACTTATTTAGTGGATGAGTGAAGGCTGTGCAGACAGAGCGAGTTTCGTTACGTGCCCACGATAAGCCAGATGAGCGGAAACATTGGAGCGCCACACTGTAGCAAACATGATCAACCATTTCAAATCCACCAGTGAGCTAGAAATGACCTCTTGCGGGGGGGGGGGTCCTGTGTAAAATAAATCAAATAATGTGGTGATGAAAAAAAAAACACACAAGGCAAAATACATCGAAAAGAATGCTGATAGGACCAGAGAGTACAAGCTTACACAATATTTCCACAGAGCTTTTTATACAGAAAAACTATGGACAACGTTAATAGTTGTGAGAGTATCACCCCCAAACATTGCAGCTTTGGCTACATGTGCTGAGATAAATGTTTCAGTATGTATGTAAGGTTTTAGCCTTTGTGTTAAAAATGGATGTTTGTGCAAATTGGTTCCTGGCATTTCTGTTACAGCTGCCAAAGATAAGACTGGTGCCAGTTAGGTTACTTTTGACATAACAAAGGTTACAGATTACTTGTTACCCTGTTTCAAATGTATTATGTAATGTATCTGTTTTAATTATTTTACCATTTATCTTTTTTTAATTTTAACCTTTATTTATACAGGTAATCTCATTGAGATTCTCGAGAGAAACATTTCAGAAAACACACAATATAGCACCAGTTAGTTACAGACGGACAGATGTATCAATACCGGACACCCAACATTTAAGTGAAAGTGCTAAGTGAAAGCAGATTTTTAAAAAAAAGGGAACAGTGTGTGGAACATGTTTCCAAAGATGCTTTTTCCAGTGCCCTTAAAATAACTTCAAAATCCCCTTGTAGGATCAAGTTGGACAGTTTCAGATCCTGCTGTAGCGTGTTCCAGGTTGAATGTAGAATCTGTGGATAAATTTCACACATATCTTTTTTTCTTTCTTTTTTTTGGCCATCGCTCGTAGCTACAAACAATGCAAAGGGCAAAGTACAGTTCAAGTGAGATGTTCAAGAGCAGCTAGTAACCACGTAGTTTTCACTTTCTATTTCAAGTGCAGGCTGAGAAATCAAAATATAGTTTTCTTCCCATGTTCAGAGTCAAGCATAGTTTTGTTATATTGTCAGTTTTGGTTTAAAGTAAATATACTGTATAATACAAAAACTTGTGAGGTCTGGCTTTACAGCTTGGCCACGAAAGATAACGCCATTGCTGCGCTGTGAGTCTTCTGGACGAGTCAAACTGTTTATTGAAACGTCAAAACAACAGATCTGACAGAAAATCTCTGTTTATGTGAATACAATGTTCTAATGTACGTTCTAACTAATCATATCAGCACACTGAGGTGAATAAGTTGTTTATTTCCCCAAAGCTGGACTTCGAAATGTTGGCAGATTTGTTGGCAAAGAGTTAAAAGGACCCCGAGCTTACGTGTGGCTCACAGAGCTGTAAACAACAACTTACGATAATTGGATCGATGTGCCACTGTGTGAGACTGTTGTACGAAAAACAAAGAGACATAACGAGACGATTAAAACAGGAACATGCGTACACAAATTTAATGACCGCTGTAATGGGAAGAGTAAAACTTCACCTGCTGCCCATGAGGAACGTTGGCGCTTGCAGCCGAGTGTGAAGGAATCATCTGCGGGCAAATTCTTGGCCGGAGTTAATAGCTCCTTCAGCTAATCATGAAAAAAACATGAACTTTGTGTGGGGGATGTGGTTTTCAGCAGCTCCATAGGACACCATAGATGCCCAAAAGCTGCTCTCACCAGCCAAGAAACTGTTGGTTATTGACCATTTTATTGCTTGTCTCACTTAAATTAGGTATATAAAATCT
Organism: Plectropomus leopardus; assembly: GCF_008729295.1. NCBI lineage: Eukaryota > Metazoa > Chordata > Actinopteri > Perciformes > Serranidae > Plectropomus > Plectropomus leopardus. The sequence goes on along the minus strand of NC_056475.1, from coordinate 4,075,727 downwards.
CTGAGTAATGCTCCATATACACTACCACCCATATCAGTACCCACAGAGGTGAATTCAGCATTAGCCTTTAGCATGGTGCATTAAAATCTAACACAGTTTTCACTATTTCATGAACTCATTAGAAAAATGTGTCAGAGTTTAAAAGTAAGATGCAGCAGTCCTGTTTTAACTACAAAACGTTGTGCATGGTTTAACTTTCACAGACTAGTTACAAGGGTTGTGACTAACAGCTGTATTAACAATTAATTAATCTGTTGATTATTACTGCACTTAATCAAAAAGGCAAAAATGTATTATTTGCAGCATACAGAAAGATTGCTGGGGGCCCCCAACCATTTTCAAATTCACAAAAAAAAAAAAGTGATTCACTCTGAGTGCATAAAACAGCATCACAAAGTTTGTTTACCAAAAAAAAGTGGCAGTGGAGGATCACCCACACGTCCAGATAAAACATGCAAAATCCTTGAAATTTATTTAAATCAAAGAACTGTCCTAAAATCCCAGAATCATCCTAAAATCCAAGAAATGTCCTTAAACACCAGCAACATCCTAAAACCCTAGAAATGTCCTAAAATCATGAAACATGAATGGGGTTGCTGCAACTGACCTCCTGTCCTTTTTCAAAATTGGCCTCCAAGCAAAGCAAGTTGAGTATCCCTGACAAAGACCTAACTAATCGATAATTGAATTTGCTGCCAGCTATTTAAATTATCAATAAGTTATTGTTGCAGTCAGTTGATTGTGCAGTCTCACTCTGTTTGGCGTCCAGGTCACTGAAACACTCTCAGCTTCGGTTTAATAATTAACAGCCCAACTTGCAGACTTTATATTTCCTGGCAGAAGCGGTAAACGGTAACAAATTGGTCCTCACTAATGTTCATGATTTGTAGCAGGATATTTATTACGTCATGGTGTCATTCAGCCCTTATAATATTTGTTTTTACAGCTTATTATTTTTATTCACCGGTATGTAAGCTGTTAGTGAATCAGTCATCTTAACCAGGAGAGGCAGAGCTCTGAATTATTGTCGGTGGCAGGTTATCTCCCAAAGCTCCGGCTCTCTACATACGAGGTGAATGTATGGAGACTAATGTGTGCGTGGACCTCACGGTCTCAGCTGAAGTATCCGGTCCACAGTTTGACCAGAGGGATGCTGGAGGGAGGAACACCTGGTTAGCCCCTCTGTAACAGGCTGTCATAAGACCTAATGAGCTGCCTGATTATCTTCCCGGGGGAGTATGTAAAACCTATGTACTCTGTAAAATAACCATTTCTATTTTTACCCCAGTGGACAAAAGCCTGCTGATTATAAATCACGGGGTAATTGTCCATGATGCAGGTCAGACATGCACAGGATACTCCAGAGTTTGATTTGGAAACTTTTTAACCTCCTGACACACGAAACGCAACGCTCTTGATGAAAATATCCTGCGTCCCACATTTCCTCCGCTGCCCATCTCCAGTGACGATGGAAGGCCGCTTGTCAGACGATTCCTAATAGCACGCACCAGTTGAACTTTTCGGATGTCTGTGGCTCCGACAGTGATCTCACAGCATAAAAGGCGGGGAAGGGGGAGGCGTGCTTTGTTACCTGGGCCACCCTCCCACGCCACATCATCAGCAATCAACCTCAAAAATTCTCCGTAGCCCGCCCACATTCGCGGTCTGATGTGAGGGTGATTAGGACTGACAAACCCAGGGAAACAGTAATACGTGGCATAAGCCAGGCTGTGTTTGTTTAGCCTCTGTACAGAGCTCAGGGCAAACAAGCAGGTTTCACCAAATGATGGGTGGCATGTACTGTACACTGACTGGTTCCCGCCGGCTCTAGTCAGTTTGAGTGTGTTTATGTGTGGTCGTGGCTCCAGTGGATTGGCAGGCTGGGATTGTATACACTGCTGCATTCTTTTGGCTGTTACTTTATCTTTGAGATGGATGAGGATGAGTCCCCGAATTCTCAGATGTAATGGGTCAGTTGCACTCGTCCTCTAAACTCTCACACAGACTCTGACCAGCTCTTGCAGTCACACCATAGACTGTATAAAAATAATCCATGTAGCCACTGTGACGTCACCTGTTGGTTTGTGTACTCACTTTTCAGTTTGGCATTTTGGTTGTTGCTATTCGGGAATTTTAGAGCCAGAAGTGACGATGTTTGGACGAGAGGGTGGAGCTGACTGAGAGCAGCCGTGCCCTTAATTATGCTTAACTTTAAGCCTTTCTAAAGTGAAAACGGATGCGTTCTTTAAATAATCACCCTAGTTGCAGCTGTCATAGCTCAAATTAGCAATAGGGATCAAAACTGTTTTTTTTGTGCCAGACTGTAAACATTTTTATTTCTGCTGTATGGCAGTGGTACTCAACTTATGGTCCGTGGGCCAAATCAGGCCCCCCGATACAGTGCTGGGCCCCCCTCAATCATTTTCTAATTCATAATGAAAATAAAATGATTCACACTGGGAAATGATTTTGTACTTGTTAGTATATGTAAGGTGCCAGAGAGCATAAACAGCCTAAAAAAAGCATCCCCTGTGATAGGTCCTCGCTAAGCCCCTAATGTTCTAAAATCTTAGAAATGTCATAAAATCGTCGAAATATCCCAAAATCCTAGAAAGGTCCTACAATCCTAGAAATGTTCTAAAATCCTTGAAATGTCTAAGAGCTTGTTTATCAAAAAAGTGCCAGTGAAGGTTCCCCTGTGCCCCCCCAACAGAGGTCCTTGCTAAGCCCCTAATGTCTGAAAATCCTTGAAATGTCTTAAAATAGTAGAAATGTCCTAAAATTCTGGAAATGTCCTGAAATCGTCTGAAACGTCCTAAAACCCTAATAACATCCAGGTCTCCGAGAAATGTCCTAAGAAATTTCCTAAATTCTAGAAATGTCCTAATGTTCCATAAATGTTCCAAAATCCGACAAATATCCTAAAAACCTAGAAACATCCTACATTCCTTGGCATTTCTCAAAATCTGAGAAATGTCTTAAAATCCTAGGAATGTCTTAAAATCTAAGAAATGTCCTAGAATTCTAGAGACATGTCTGGGGCTGCTGTCATTGGCCTTTGGCCTCCGGTCATTTTGCAAAAGTGGCCCCCAAACAAAACAAGTTGAGTATTCCTGTTTTGTGGGGATTGACTCACTTTGGAGCCAGCCTCAAGTGATCATAAGAGGAACTGCAGCTTTTGGACTTCAGCGTCGGCTTCATTTTTCCGTCCCGGTTGTTGCCGTTTGAGTCATGCCCACTGATTACCCACTGCACGCTCTGCGGAGTCCCCACAGCCCTCAGTGGGATTTTTTCGAATAGCTAAACAGGGAAGGGAGTGTCCAGACACAAAGGTGTGAGCAGCAGCGGGGAGACCTGGCCGGATCTGTTTCACTATGTCATCGTGTGAAAGACCCCCCTCCCTCCCGCCAGCTCCTCTCGCCTTTCAGCCGTCTTCAATGGGCCCTGGGAATTTCTCACCACGATCTGGTTAGCTCCATTACAAAAGAACCCCGTGGCCAGCAGCTCGAAGGCACTCCTCCGTACACACCGGCACAAGCACGCAAAAGACTCCACCGGCATTCATCACGATGATGTATGAAAGGGAAACTAGAAATGACAAGCTGTCTCAAGTGGACTGATTCTGAGCAATTTGTATGATCTGGTCTGGAGCTGTTGACATAGGAACACTCAGAGGTTGTTTCTCGTTGCCGTGTTTGTATAAAAATTTCTCCAAGATACTCATTTCACTGGCTTGTGGACTCAGAAATTTTCATTCCTGTCGTGTGTAACAGAAATCAAGCTGCAGTGTTTTTTACTCACCTTGATGACAACACATTGCCTCATATCGGTTACAGCATGCACCCAAAGACCAGTTTGGGTTTACAGACCAGAATCTAAACTTTACTCTTCAGCTGTTTGTTTCCATCCTACAGTCGAAGTCTTCATGGCGCCGACAACTGGAAATGACACCCAGCTTCATGTCGTTAAGCTGCCTCATACATTTCCCCCTCGTTTACAACCTTTTCTTTTCCCCCAGTGGAATACAACTCTATTTCATGGCCACTGTAGGTAAAATAAACATGCAATAAAAGTAAATAAAATAGTAAATTCATGAGGAAAAAAAAGAATTTACTGCCACTTTGATCTAAGAGAGTATCAGATATTTGCCCTTTTAATTTACCACTTTTATCTCAGAGAAAATCCTTTTTTTTTTACATTATTAACCACTTAAATCTCAATAGATATTAAAGTCTTCTTGTGAATTCACCTTTCTCAAGCATCCCATTTTTTTCACAGAAATTTACCACTTTATTCTCAAAGAATATTTGAGATTCTTTCATGTGGAGTACCCCTTTAATCTAAGACAATATTATGCAAATTTACCATTCAAATTTATGAAATTCAGGGTTTTTTCTCTGCATGTTACACCCCTCTGTTCCCAGCTCTGTACTTATTTTTATTTTTTAATCTACAATGGCCCTCATATGGTGTTGTAGATGACACAGCCAGGTCACTAATGTTTTTCTGCTTGTCTAAAGTGAGAGGAAAGAAGGGAGGGGTTGATGTTTGCACATTTCGACAGCCAGCGTCCAGGATATATGCCTTCCCAGGACAAAGGCCATGAGCAACACACATATATACACATAGAGTGCACTCTGAGAAGAAACTTAATGCAGCTTCCACCAGGGAGGGCCAGACCAGTTTATGAATATTGATAGAGTCTGGCTGGAGGAGCGCTGGGTCAGCTGTAGGGCTGCAGCATTCACTCTTCAAACTGTCTGAATGTGTTTAACACATCTCATTACAAAGACAGTGTGAAGCAGCAGTCACCCCGTGCTGGCTGCCCTGCACCGCTGCCAACCAGACACTTAGCCTGAGTGTTGTTGGTGCCCAGTGGCAGAGATTTGGCAAACGCTTGAGTGAACATGCGTGCAGGTAGAGTTTCAGATTCTTCTGCTTTGGCTTGTCGGAGGCATATATTGAGAAGAATCTTGGACCGGCAGGTAACACCCTCCTATTTTTTAATCCCGAACAGCGAGCACAGTAGTAATGAAGTGTGCTCGGAGCAGCCCAGTGATGTCACCCATCACTCTCCTGTCTTCACCCATATCCAGTTTCTGTACGCTGCACGCTCGGCAAAATCTCCCAGCATTAGGAAAACAATAGGAGGCACGTATACAAATGCACACTCATGCTCTCTCTCTCCCGCACACTCTCAGACATACAGGCGTGTAATTTGACATAGGGCTCCTGTCAGACACGCAGTGTGGTTATTACACACACTTCAGAGCTCAGGCCAAGTAATGGAATTTATAGATAGCATTTTGTTACGCCTCCTGACCGAGAATCAAAGAGCGCATACAGTATATCCGACAAACCCTGTTTACCTCTGCTGAGGCCATAATATTTATACTTTGCTCATATCTGATTCACGATTTTTGATTCGTGCTTTCTAGACCGTAACCTTGAGATTTCCTCGAGATCCGGAACTTTTTTTAGCATGTGGCCACAGAAAAAGCAAGCCCCCCCTGCTCGACGCTGCTATGCTCTTTCTGTTTCTAAACTGGTGGTGTTATTGATCTTGGCCTACTGCTTTAAACCCAATTCCGTTCAGCTAGCCCTGTGGACAGCACCGCGCCGTCATTTGGTCAGACCCTGAGGTTTACTCTGAGCCATGAATGGATCTCTGTGTTGTTCTGCTCGGTTTCTGACCGCTCCATCACCATCTGGGCTCTCGAGGTGTCACCCCTCAATCTGAGCCTCTTTTGATAAAGTCATCCTCTGATACTGTCATGACTGTTGTTTCTGTGACTCCCCCTAACACACACGGACCTTTTGAGGCCAGAACGCACACAACATGTGCAAACACACTGGAACATTGATCACAGACATGTGAAGACTCTGGTGCATGTCACACACATACCATACCGTTCATACCACACAGTTGACACATTATTCTGGCAGCTGTTCAGACAGAAAGGGATTTGGCCATTTTATGTAGAAATTTGACACACATGCACATGTGGCCAGTGCGTACTTCTCCTGTGTCACCAATCCTGCCATTAATCAAGCTTTACAAGAGCTACTCTGTGTGGTTATATATGAGCCGCTGTAAAGAATTTCAAACCGGTTTGATATGCGGTCAATCACTGGACCACACTGATGTACCGAAATTTGCCACTAGGTGTCACATTGGGCTCAGCAGCTGCTCCCAGAATGACACCCTGTCCTAACAACAAGCTAGCGTCCAACTATCGCATTGTATCCACAGACTGTACAAATAATTTTGGCTGTCGCTTTCTTAGTTTTTAAGGGCCAGTAGTGACCATATTTAGATACATAAACATAACATAACGTATATCATTGGTTACATACTAAATAAAGTGTCCGTTTGAGTGACATTAATTGAAGAAAGTAAAATAAATATATAAGTGTTCCTACCCAAACATGTTATATGCACCTTCTTCCAACATTTATGTAATTTAAAAAAATGTTCCTAAACCTGATAAAAATTTCCCTTTGTTATCATTTAACTCTGTAGGTTTAAACAGGTTTTAAAGGGTTAATTGGAAGATCTGAATACTTCCTCCAACACTTCATATTCAAATACAGAGCTGTGTTGCCTTGGACATAGGTAGCTTTTGCAGACTACTTTTTAAGTTGCAGAAGGTGCCGTAATAACAAATGCCAGTTTGGCCGATTTGCATAAAATCAAACAGGGTTAAGCTTGTACACTGAAGGGTTCTCAATGAAACAGGTATTGATGTGACTTGGGGGCTGCTTATACCCTAAAAACCATTTGTCTGCAGCTAAACTGTTAAACAAAGAACCAAGAAATGTGACCTTTGCCCGCTCGGGCTCAAAGATTTATTCCTCCGTTATTCATTTATTATCATGTCACTCGTCCATCATGCGCTCATGTAGGAAGAAGCAGTTATCCCGGGTGTGTGATGTGTCAGAGTCATGTGCACTGCATATCCTTACCAGAAGAGTGTGTGTGTGTGTGTGTGTGTGTGTGTGTGTGTGTGTGTGTGTGTGTGTGTGTGTGTGTGTGTGTGTGAAAAGCAGAGTGGTTGCCGTGGCACCTGGGTGGAAACAAAACAGATGTCAGCTGGTGCAGGCAGTGTGTGTGACAGAGGGGCCTCAGAGATATACGCCGGACGTGCGGCATGATGCTCCTCTGCTGTTCGGTAATATAGGTTAAATAAACTCTCCCGGACAAGAGTTGGCTCGCCATGACATCGCTCAACTGTTAGAAGAGATATTTCTGGCCCCGGCGCTGGAGTTTCAAGGTGGCCTTGTTGATTTTATTTCACTGGATTTGATTCTATCACCATAAAATAAAGCGCTGTGGTTCAAGGGAGGGAACATTCAAGGCCAAATTTAGAAGTGGGTCTACTGAAAGGAGAGCGAGAGATCATGGAAGAATGTAATGGTGTTTCTGATGTGCTCTCTTAGCCCCATTTCGTCCAGATGTTTTAACAGAGAGTTTGGTTTTTCTTGCCACCCGCATCTCATCCCCCTGTCTTTCCACACACCTTACATATTAGCGCACACGCCTGTTATCAGGGAAGGATGCCCATTGTGTGTCCAGATGAGTAATGGTCTGATGGGGAGAGTAGAAAATGTGTCACGGTGAAAGAATGCAGACTTCAGACCTTTCCTGTAGGTGGTATTTCTTTCTTCTCCGGACGACATCCAAACATGGAGAGTGTGAATACGGCTCTAAGTGATCCGCAGCAGTGCGAGCTCGCCGCACGCTATATGTAGGGTTGCAGGATGTACGATGTGGTAGGTTGTTTGAGGTTAATGATACAGTATGTGTTCCCTTTTCTTGCAGCTGAGATATCAACATGGCCTGACCACCCCGGACCTGCAGCAGACACTACCCAACCTGAAGAACTTCCTGGAGCATGGCCTGCTGGTCCGATGGTGAGAATCACTCTAATATTTCTTCAGAGGTCAAACCAGATGACATATCTACATTTCAGAGTTCCCACAGTCATGGGAAACCTGGAAAAGTTCACAATCACATTTTCCAGGTCTGAAAATAGTAGTGGAATTATTATTATTATTATTATTATTATTATTATTATTAATAATAAAAATACTAAACTTATATTTATAGATTACTTTTTATACAAGGAATGCAGGCTCAAAGTGCTTCACAATAAAAAATGCAACAAAACAATATTAGACAATCAAAAAGACAGCTGGTGATAAAAAGCAAGATATTAAAGGAAGAAGTAAAAATAATTTTTTTTAAAGTTTTGAAAAGTTATGCAATTTGTCAATAAATTCTTCTGTAATCTTCCGAAGATAACCTTTCTCGTAACGTAACATACATACATACATTTTCACTCATCCAGGGACATGTCATGGAGGCAGCAAGGATGGCTGGGAATAACATAAACAGCATATTTTTCATTTCATTTTCATTTTCTTGCTGTGTGCATGTCTCTCTCACCATGTATTGTTAGCTAAATTATGTTTAATAGAGTTTTTAAAAAAATGCATGGCAAGTAGGGCAAGAAATGAAGTATAATGGGTCATTGAAAAGTCATGGAAAAGTTTTTTTTTTAAAAAGGAACCCTGGTATTTACAGCAAGTTTGCTTCAATCGGATACAATGATCATTTATCCTGTAAAATACTTTTTCACCAATCTATAATTTTTCTATTACTATTTCTTTTTTATGTTCCCCATTACCGCCATCAAAACAGAACATATTCCCTTTCGTGGTCCAATTACCTGCGATATTTACAGACAACACAAAATCTAGAGATGCACAGATTCTGGGTCAGAACAAGTTTTACAGTACAATACAGTACAAGTTTTCAAAATAACACAGAAAGTCCTTGGATTTAACTCGCCTCTGTCAGTATGAATTCTGATAACAATTTTGCCAATTCTGACGTTTTTTGTTGTTATTCTTCACACACTTTGTGCCAAGTAGACAAAGAAAACTGATGTGCCCTTGGTTACACTACCTCTAATTTCTCCTTCGAACTGCATTTATTCAAATTTTCTTGCCAACAACTACATTTTTGACAAGATCTCATTTGAGCACATCGTAATATCGTTTATAAAATTTACCTTCGCCCGACAGCATCCCTTAAGTCAGTGCTTACAGTCTCACATTTGGCGCTGCGGCTAACTGAGCTGTCCTCCCTCTCCATCTCTCTCCAAGTGCTGTGTGCGGTCTTCATACCTCTGTTACATCCTCCTCCTCCTCCTCCTTCCTCCTCCTATAGACCTCCTCCATCAATAATTATTAATCTAACCTGTCAAAAGTAGTTATTTGAGTTATGAAATGATACTGTGCACCTTTTTCCTATCTTTTTATTCTGGATAAGAGCCCAACTGATCCTGGATTTTTATATATATGATGTAATTATTCCTCAGATTGTGGTTATCAGATACTTGTAAAAAAGATAAACCGTAAAACTTCACTTAAATAGCCTGGGCTATTATTTTTCCTAAATCATTGAACTCAATTCTTTAATGTGTGCGAAAAAAGTACACACAGGAAATCAAACCTGTTCTGAAGATTTTAAGTCGTAAGAATGGTTGACACAACCCAAGGTTGTATTATTTTCAAATGTGCAAAAAATGTTACACAAAAAATACAGACCCCTCATGTGCAAAGGCCTTAAGGCCTTTAAATAAAAGTACCACCTCATACCTCAGCTTTGTAATGATGTACCACATCATCAGTACCCATCCACAAATTTAAAAAAAGAGCAGTATCTGATGAGTTTTGCAGCAGCAGCCACGTTATCCCTGAGAAAAGTGGGACGCTTCGAGATCTGCCTCTCTCCCTCTGCAGGCGTATGGCCTGTGAGTAACCCTTCACTAAAACCTGAGAGTCGGTCTGTGTCAGACTTCAGCTCCACTGCCCTATAAAAGAGAAAGCTGTCTTTGATCTCCGCTCCTCTCCCAGGGTCAGCAAAGGGGAAAATGTGTATTACACACATTAATTGAATAATCTTTTGTTTTGAATAGGAAAGAAGCCATGAAAAGCCCGAGCTCTGAAATCAGCCTCCACCTCCTCCTCGCCTTAATGGGAAGTGGAAGGGCCCAAAGATACTGTAGTTGAGATGAAAGCATGGGCCGTTAACCTGAAGCTGTGTGTGTGTGTGTGTGTGTGTGTTGTGTGTGTGTGTGTGTGTTTAGTGTGTGTGTGTGTGTGTGTGTGTGTGTGTGTGTGTACACATATGCAAGTTTTTAAAGATGTGGAAGTGGAAGTGTAACAGTCCTACAGTGGCATGCCACAGCCACACTCCATGTACGACAACGAGACCACAGGGACAGGAACAAAAGCCGCCCTGTCCTGACTCTGAAGTCTTCAGACTGAGAATCGAGAAACTGCGTTTCTCATCAACTCGAGCAGCTCTGAGCTTCAAAAACTAACATTTAGATCAGTCGTCGTCGCACTGTCACACGATACAGAGCGCTGCTACTACACTGATGATTTAGCCACACCTTAGGAGTAGCACAAGATTCATATTTGCTTTTTTTGCACAGAGTTAGAAGATTGGTAAAATAATCTCATCTCTTGACGCACAAGTAAATTTAAAAGTAGATTGATTAACATAGTTTTGCCTGGCTTCGTACTAAAAGTAAAATCAACACACAAATCTGTAAAACTTACTCATAAAACACCCTCAAAACTTGAGCAGAAACATTTGGGGCTGAAAAAAAAGACCAAACTCAGAGGGTGCATAAACTGCTGTTCTTTTAAATGGGCCACTCCTTGAGGCTGGTTCCAAAAAAGCCAGAAACCATTAAAATCCATTTATTAATATATATATATATATATTTTTTAGGATCAAAGTTGTGCATAATTAAGGACACTGAGTGACAGGCTGTCTGCTGACAGTGTCTTCAGTCCATCCCTCATCACAGCACCAGCCCACAGCCCATATTGTCACCTCTGGTTCCAAACACCCAACGCAGATTGAACATTTTTATTCTTTTGCATATTAAACAAATATTGCATAATGTGTAAATAAGTGAGCTTTAGCTTTCATCCCTTCTTTACAGAAATAGATTCTTTATTTTTTGCTAATAAGCTATTTTTAATTACCTTGCAACTTCTCAATACAGGATGGTAAAGCAGATTTTGTTTATTTATTCGTTGATGTATTCACAGAGTTATCAATATGCCCCTGTATTTGAAATACTACTACTAATAATAACAACAACTTTATTTATATAGCACTATTCATGCAAAAAAAGAGCAACATTACATGCTGAACATAAAAGAACCTAAAACATTTGTGATAGAAGAAAATAAACAAGATGATAAAAACAGAAGATAAAAAATAATAAAGCATAAAATAAAATCAGTTAAAACAAGATAAAATAGCCATCTGTTGAAAACACATTTTAGGAGAAAGCAGTGGAAGAAAAAAAGTGTCTTAAGAGTTTTTGTTATTCAAGTTTTTAATAATCACACAGGCAAGCAAGATATACTGTAGCTCCCTCATGATACTATGAATAAAATATTAGGACGGAGCTATTTGCAAAATCCCAGAATTTACATTCTAAAAAGGTATGACAGGAAAATAATATCAGTCTTGATAAGGAAAAAAGTTTAAAAAGGGTTTAAAAAAATCAGCTCTGGTGGACGCTCCTGCAACCATTATGCCAGGTTCCTTTGAAACTTACGACATCTGTGGCGTTGTGTAACGACACCAGTGTAGTTATGATGCTGTTTGATATGAATCTTGACTGTCAGGTCGATGGGTTCTCTTGGAAAAAAAGATGTGCTCGCTTCCATGGATTTGAACTAAAATCTTAGAGAAACAAGTCTTTTGTGTGCTTAAAAAAGCCTTAAATCTTTAACTTAAACCTTCAAAAAAAAGGGTGCAAAACAGGTGTTCTACAAAAAATTGTACCCTTTTCTTAATTTAAAACCATGCACAGTGCATATTTCACCTTCAGCCAAGCTTAAAGCCTCCAGTGAGGATGAGGAGGTGACTGTTTTGCAATGGCCTGTAATAAGAAGGAAATGTATTGATTTTTCTTCACATGTTGTCCATATCAGTTCCAGTCTTCCTATCACCCTTGTTTGAAAAAACCTACATTCAGATCCAATTTCCAGTGCTGGAACTCAGCACATGAAATTTGCCAAATCTGTCAGGTGGATTGATTATCCTCAAGAAGTGCTCACGAACACAGATTTTGATAAAGTTAAAACCAAAATTTGAGAGAAAAAAGTCTTTGGTGGGCATAAAAGCTTAAATTTCTAACTTAAACCTGCCAAAAATGTGAGCACAAACAAAAGTGTTGTGTTTAAATTTGTGTTAATTGTGTAAATCTGCCCTCCTCTCGTTGTACGACCATGCACTGTGCATATTTCATCTTTGGTCTAACTCCAGCACGGATGAGGAGGTTACTGTTTTGCAATGGCCTGCAATAAGAAGGAAATGCAGAAATTTTTCTTCACAAACTGTCCATATCAGTTCCAGTCTTTCTTTCGCCCTTGTTTGAAAAAGCCTACATTCAGATACAGTTTCCAGCGCTGGGACCCAACTCATGAAATATGGATGTATAAAAAAGCTGCATGGCAGCTGCAGATAATTATCTTATAGACTGTGAGAGAGAGACTAATCTGCTTCCTCCATCCCTCCTTGCCACCTCTTTCTTCCTTCCACGCATCCAAACAAGGATGATGTGATGAAGGATATGACCAAGGGCGCTGTTTCCAGAACACATTTGGAAATGGTTCCTCCCTCCATATAGAACTAATTCAGCATGCATCCAGTCTGCAGGGAGAGCCTTCCCCAAAGCGCCAAGACCCACACCATGAGAGCATAGCGTGTTCATCTTGGACGTTTTATACAGAGCGGATGGAAAAAGATGGAGGAAAATCTTAGTGTATGCAACAATAAAGAAAAAAAAAAAAGAGTTCTACAAAGTCATTTTTGTGCATTGAGCTTAATGATGCTCGCCTGGTGAGCTGCTGATCATATCTCTATATATTCCCAAACAGCACTGTCTCAGAAACACATCATAACATGTCATAACATATACAGGCCCGCTCTGGTGAAAAATGGCCAGTATAGTTTTTTTTTTTTTTTTTTTTTTTAAACTTCGCTGAAGGATAAGAAACAGCGGAAAAATGGTGAATCTATTACCCAGAGGCGGACAGAGACAGTACCAGAAACCAATTCTTTGTAAACTATACAGTCTGCTGAGATCAAAGCAAACGCATTCAACATGCTGCCATTTGCCGCTCCACATCCGCTGAGGGCCTGGCAGAGGTTCACAGGGGCCTAATCCCGCTGCGGTGCCTGAAAGCAAAACTACGTACACGGAGGTTGGGGGGGGTAAGGTGTGGCAGAACTCTGGCCGGCAGATTCAACACAGCAGCTGCACGAATCGAACCTCCCCAAAGACCCCACAGTGAGCGCAAAGTTAGCAAAAGCACGGTAGTCCCGCTGTGTTACATGATGTACACAAAACAACATGATATTTAGACAGCTGCAGTCTCGTCAATGAGATTAAAGGATGTAATCTAAAATTTATACACCTAAAATAAGCATTTCCACGGTCCATTAAGCCGGACAGGTGCCCTATGGATTTACTGCATTTATAATAACGCATGATCCTCTGGAAGGATAAATCAGGGATATTTTATTTTTCCTTGTTCATGTGATATTCTGTTAAGGTACATTGGTTCTCCAAGCACCACTTCCTCCCTATCCATTGGGAATAATAATGCCATTTCCATACCATTTTTCTCCGTCTTCTGACCGTTATTCTAATCAACCACATGTTTATGTTTCATTTTTTAAAGGAAGTTACTACAACTTGATAGCTTTTGAGCTTTGAAATTCAGTTTTAAAATCCTCTAAAATTTGAAAAAAAAGAAGAAAAGTCAAATATTATTAGACTCAAAATTAAGAGTATTTGGACTCATTCTTGACTCAAAACTCAAAACCATATTTGGACATGGTCTTGACATAAAATGGACCACAAGAGGACTTGGTCTTGACTTAGTGCTTGCAATATTTTAGTTCTCAATGTTAACTCCAAACATTTTGTGCTCATTTTATGCCTCAAAATTTGACCATGTTTTGGACTTTGGACTCACTGGAGATGGCCAGGACATTTACTTTAAAGGGGAGCATTATTTAACCCCCTTCTAGACAAGATATTATAGGATGGTTGGTGCCAATGAATTCCTTAGTTTTATATGATACCAATATCCTGACAGGGGATTTATGATTGGAATTAAAATAGTCATATTGTTATAAACCACATATTTACATTTGCATTTACATTTTCACATCAGTGTTGTGTTTTTGTTGTGAAAACGGTTGTATTACCTTTAATAAAAGATGGAAAGCATCTAATGCACCATTTAGCAGAATGGGGCGTTTATATTGTCAGCTTGTTGATCGTGTTGCGCATGCTGCGCTGTCTTCAGAGGCCAGACAGTCAAATAAGTCCTGCCCTGTCAAAGCAAAAAAAGAAAACTTAAGCTTCCACCATAGAGCATATCAAATTTATAGTAATGTTTTCTCTTTTAGTTTCATAGGGATTTCCCTAAACCACATCAAACAGCCAAATCTTATCTGCCATTGTTGGTTTTGGCCCAAAACTGTGTCTCCTTAGCAGGATTTGGATATGAGCAGGGGCATGTTGTGAAGCCTGTCGGGGGGATTGGACAGTGGAAAGGTCTGGCTTACTGAATTCCTGAGTCCGCCTGAAATATGCCAGGTTTGACATCAGCGGTGGAAAGGAAGAGAGCGTGCAAAAAGGAGTTAAGGCTATTTCTGGCTTGGCATGTCAGGTTTTCTGCTTGATGATTTAGGCAGAGGTCTCGAAGCAGCATTTACAGTGTGCAGTGAGGTTGTTGTCAGAGTGATGCAGCAGATTGAGGATCAGTGGCACTTATAGACTTAGTGTAGGTGGTAGCTACCGGTAAAGGGAATCTATCACTATACAGCTGTGAATGCTACATTAGGGATGAGCAACAGGCTGTTTTCCCATCAGTATGGTTTATCGAGCTGCTGCCGTGAATTCACTTAGCTTGTCATGAAGCCTTAGACAAAGTCCAAACTGCACAGAAGCTTTGAAATCTGAGCCGTCTTTTGTAAAGTCCCATCCTTTTTTTACAGTTAAGGGGGGCAATTTACCCCAGTATGTAGGATATTTTAACCTTTTTCATTGTTTTTGTTATTGATACAGTTATTGTAATTGAGGTATCAGTAGTAATTGAAAGCAGTATTCCCTAAAGCTCAAGCGATTGCAGCAGAAAGTCTAAAACGTCAAAGCAAACATACTTATGAGATGAGGAATGCTGAAGACGTGCCCAATAACATCATTACATGCACAATAACAACTACTAGTGGACCGCGTCGTTTAACCCAATGCACATCAATTAATGTACGTGTCATGACTCAGGGATGCCTGGCAACATATCAGGAGTGAATATTAGATTTCTATTTTTTTTAACTAAGAGCCCACAGCCCTACAAGCAGCACTGTGAGTGGTGCTTTGAGTTAAATGCTGAGTTTAGCATACTTAAATGACAAAGCAAGGCAGGAAAGGTAACTTTATTTCTATAGCAAATTTCATTCAACAGGGCAATTCAGAGTGCTTAATAAAATGTAAAACGTAATAAGTTATACAGATATACAATAAAATAGTAAAGAGAAAAGATATACAGGGTAGAATTAATCACTAAATGATTTGAAATTTTTAAAAAAGTAATCACATTTCAAAATAGTATAAGTGCAGACAATAGCTGCAAAGAGAGAAAGATTATCTAAAATGATTTAAAATTGAGTTTAAAAATATGCCTATGATATCACTACTAACAAGCTAAAAAAGTATAATGTGTTCCATGTTTACCGTCGTAGTTTAGCGTGTAATTATGTACAGCTAATGGTAATATAATTCATTCTGCAAACAGTAAATCAAAAGTATAGGACACATTGAATTTTTACTGATAATGGCGCGAGATTAACAGTAGTGGGATTACGAAAGTCATCATGATTTATCCTCAGGGAGACATGAATATCACCTAAAATCACAGACGTAAACATTATGATGGCAGACGAGGAAAACTTAGAGGTTTAAAGTCTTTGGAATTCATCCTCTTGAACCATAAACATCTGTACCAAATATTTTGCCAAAACATCTAGACATGGAGGTGTAACTGAAAAAGTGAAAACTTTGACCTGTTGGTGGCACTAGAGAGAAAAATCAGGACACCACCAAAGAAGTCGGATTCAGCCTGAGGGACACGTTAATGTCACATGTTAACCTCATGATGGCACTAAAGGAAAATCAGGAGGTTATAAAAAATCTTTAGGATTCGTCCTGTGATGACCATGAGTAATGGTAATCAATCCAGAGTTGTTGAGACATTTCCATTTGGACCAAAGTGTTGGACCGTCTCACTGACATTGCCACCTCTAGAATTTCACTCCACTTCTTTTCAAAAAGCAGTTTCAGGACCACTTGTAAGAATGATTCATGCAAGACGGAAATTTCAGAATGGGAACACAGTAAATGTTTATTGGGAATAAGAAAAATCTCACGCATTGCACCGAGAATGTCAACAAGAGACAGTTAGCTCATGCAATGTGCAAGTATTTGGCCTGTACGAGCTCCAGCATTTCCAAACATCTTTAGGAAGTGTGTTTCAGCAGCTCTGTCTTCCCGGTAACCTTCACCAGCACACATGCTCACAGTGGCCGTACATGTGTAGCCTAATTGCCCACATTAAAAAACATGTCATCGATATAACAGTTAAAATGTTTCAAGAAAAAATGTTATGACTACCCAGAGGTTTGCTTGGCTGAAGTCCTCACCGACACACCCAGCCTCCTCTGTTACTCACACACCGCTGCACAATTTGACACAAATAATAGGACAAATGTAGGCCAAACATTTTAAAAAAATGAGTGGAACAAAATAACACGGTCCAAATAGAAAATTCCTCATTATACCAAAGACTTGGTGTGATGACCATGTGATTTTATGCCAGTGTCAATAATACATTTGCTTGTGGCGTAGATGGCCAGCGAAAATCAGCCCGAATGGATTATATCAGAGAGCCAGCTGGAGGGAGGAATGGAAGAAAATGGCTGATAATAATTAAAATCAAAGCCATCTAATCAGCCGTTGCCGTAAGGACATCACTCGGTCAAGCTGAGGAACGTAGCAGTCACTTATTAGCTTCTTATAAATGATGCATGGAAACTTCAACTTTTTCGCTCAGTACCAGTTATCTCCGGTTTCCAAAACCTGTATTGTGTTTCAAAGAGTCTGAATCACATTTTCCACTTACTTAAATGATAATTGACTTCTCATGACATCTGTCTTTCTTCCTTTCCACCGAATCAGGTTTTGAATTTTTTTGGACCGGCGTCCAAAAGAGCCCATGACGGTTTCATTTGGAAAGTCACAGATACGTGTTTGAGATGGCAAATCATTCATTCATTCTTTTTCGTTTCATCTCCCCCAAAAATTAGGTGTTAAAGAGCACATTGTTTCCACTTTGCCTGAAAATACTTTGCTGTAGAACGAACCGTACGCTCATTAGGGGGGCAGCCTGAAGCCGGTTGGATTAAATGATGTGTTTTGATGGACGTGCGCTGCCAAGTAAAGCACGGTCCATCTCCTGCTCTACCCACTAAATAAGAACACCCTTTCTGGATCAGGTCATTATCCTATACCTTTATTTTCTCAACCTCGACCTTGACCTTGACCATCAAACATTTACTTCTGCATGCCCCCAATTAGCTTAAATGTTATCCATCCGGTATTTACAGGTTGTTACCATAAGCGGTTACATACTGTACCTGCAGACTGTGGATGGTTCTCATTTACTGTATCACAGCCGCTTTGAAGTTTGATAAGTTTCTCTTAAAACTAGACAGGCTTCTCCAGTCTCTTCAGCAGAGTGTCCCTCCTGTGAACCCTGTCAGGACCACCTCGGCAGGGTGCTGGCATGGGTCAAGGTCAGGCCCCCTCTTTTTACAAGCTGTCTTGTGTTTGCGGTGGAACCGTCCATCAGACAGCGAGCTAGAACACAATAAATGCACACGTCAAGCGCCACTGTAACAAAGACGACTTCCTTGATAAGTGCAAAGCGACGGGGGAAAATTTACAAGGACGTCTATTACGGCTGCAACTGGAAAAGCAGAGATTTGTCCTCGACTCTCTCACAACCACATGTGAATCTCTGGAGAGCACAGGGAGGCCCGCTTCACCTCCGACCCCAACATTACAGTGCGTCAGCTCCTGACATAGCAGAATGGTCACGTTAAGCAGAGCGCTTAGTAGTCGAGCGATTTTGGCCCCGGCTATCGGAAGAGGCGACAAGGCCTCCATTTAAGTAAATTTATGGCTCCGGCGCTGGGGCCGGGCGAGGTGGCTCCAGATCCCGAGTCTGTTATCTGTTATGGAGGAAAACGTCTGACATACTTGGGGAGGACGCCTGCTGCTCCCAGTCAGAAGAACGTGGAGTCTCACAGGACGCACAAATGTTTTCTGAATGTTGTAAGGTGAAGTGATTTACAAACCCTGCAGCTGTCTTTGTCCTGGACCAGGAGAAAGGAGTTAGGTGGATGGGTGCTAATGAGATCAATGGAGAACCACGTCCAAAAGGAGCCTGGATGTCTCATTCGACCCCTCAGGACGTCCAGGATCTTGAGTTGGCTGTGGAGATTGTTGCTGACTCTAATAAATCGAAGACAGACTAAAGCCAGCTTTACGCCATTTCACTGTTGTAGCTCAAATTTTCAATGTTGGAATAAAATCATGAGTTTTACCTCAGCTGGTTTTTGCTCCTGCAATCTTGGTCGTTTGGTGTAATGCCTACCATACACTACAAGACTTTTTATAGATGACGGTGTCACACTCTCAAACATCTAAAGACAGTTTAGACAGTTTTTGCAAAGACTGGGGATCTTGCATGGTCAGTTTGCAAGACTACAACGAGATTCCTCTTGGGATAATTTCTGATCCTGCTAAAATATTTCCAGAGTTCCTGCAAATCCTTAAAAAGTCTCAGAATGCATTAAATTCATTAATTTAAAATTAAAGCCTTAAATGCTTTTAAAATGCCTTAAATCAATCTTTCAACAGTCTTAAAATGCTCAGACATGATAAGTAGGATTTTAAGAATTATTCTGGCTTTTTCTGAATGCTCAAAGTATTCAGAAATGTTTTTAAAAAGGCCATCAAATGTCTTTTGCATTAACATCTGCAAAAAGTCAAGTTTTATGTAGCAATAAATATTAAGACAAATTCTCCCTAACTATGAGTATTTTTTATTGTTTTTTTTTTATTAGTTGCAGTTCGTGACAATTAAAAATTCTCAGTCTTTGTAAAATCTTGTGTGTTTCTTTAAACTCACATTGTCTTTAGATGTGAGCGGGTGTCATACTGTAATCGTCAAAAAGTATTTTCAAACATTTCTTGAAGTCTTTGAGTAAATGGTAGATATAAGTCTTATCTTAAATATGAAACGGTGCATAGAAGCGGTTCAGTTGTCATTGCTTATTTATGTTCTTTCTCTTTGATTTCACAGCGACAGACACCATGTCTCCAGCTCCATCCCCGTGCCGACCAAGTCTCAGCTGGGTGTGTCCGCTGCCTCAGAGATAGGCTTCTCCTGCCACACCAGCTCCCCGGACCGAGGCCTGAGAAAAAGGGCGAGCTCGGAGGCCGATAAGTACAAACCAACTCCTCCGCCCAGTTACAGCACAGCCATGGGTGAAGAGCAGCCTCCGGTTGGCCTGGCTCCACCTTCGCCTTCACCCAAACACCTGTCCTCCTCCCTGGATGCCGGCATGGCCTCACTCAACCTGACCAAGACTACAGAGTCCAATACAGAGCAGAAGGAAGAGAAGGAGGAGGTGGAGGAGACAGCGGTGGAGGTGGAGAGACGCAGAAGCACTGACAGGGAGACAGCGGTAGATAAAGAAGAAGAGACTGAGGAGCAGCTGCCCAGTAGCACCGTTGCACCCGACTCTTCGTCAGTTCAGGACGCTGGTGAGGAAACAGTGCCAGCGAGCCAGCACACAGGCGCCATGAACGGCTCCTTGGTGCCAGGACAGGCGCCGGTTAGCCTGGTCCCAGAGCTGCGCTGCTCTGTGGAGCAAGCGGAGGAGATCATGGGCACAGAGGCCACCGGGTTAGGCCTCGGGTTGGGGTTAGGGTTAGCAGATGAGGCCCGGATGGAGGACTACCGCTGCATCCCCGTGGACCACGCAGTCGCTGTGGAGTGTGACGAACAGGTACTGGGAGAGCTGGACGTCGCCGGCTTTGAGGAGTTCTCCAGGCGCATCTATGCACTAAATGAGAACATGTCCAGCTTCCGCAGACCGCGCAAGAACTCCGACAAGTGAGGCCGAGGACGTACGGAGAGAGGGAGGCATGAAGAAACTTGCACAGGGGGGTTTGGAGGAACACAAGGCAGGGACATGAGGACAAGGGTGGAGTCCCCACTCACTTATCGCAGCATCAAAGATCATAGGAGCTATTCTGGAATAACGACCAATTTGCACTTATTGTAAACATTTCCATAGTAATCGTTTAAATGTTAGAGAGCAGTTAGAAGTGCAAGTATTGGGACAGCAAGCTTTACTTTTTATTTTGAAGCCAACAGTAATATTTTTTTAAACAACGGATAAAACAAAGAAACATTCTTTCGTAATCAAACATTTTTAGTAATTTGGCCTTATGTGTTAACAATCGTCCTTATGAATTAGTGCATTTATTGTAGTTTTGTTCAGTAACGCGACCATTAGTGTAAAATGGTCCTCCAATAACAGACCCAAACTTCTTGTCCAAAGCATCATGGTCTCTGTATTACGGATGGGCACGAGTGCTCAAGTGCACGATATGGACTAAGGATGATAGTCGTTTTGAATATAATCAAATACGTGAAATGTAATCGAATAGTAGCTAGATGATGCAGTGCCATCAGAGTATATGCAATATGTTTTTGTTAGCTTTGATTAAGGAAAAAATACATTTGCAATGGTTTGAAATCAGCAGTTTTAATTTTTTTTTTCAAATAATGATAAATCGATTGTTAATTTAACCAATAATCAGCTTACAATGTTGCAACCCTAATATGGACGTCAGAATCCGTTCAACATCTGGAGTAATATCCACCCAGCCTCTCACAACTGAACATGACTTTTTTTCTTAATATCTAAAATGTGTGAAATCTTATTTCATTGAAGAGCTGCGTGCGGTCTATTGTTCAGGGCCTCTTTGCCTCGTTGTCAATCTATTTATCATGAGACTACCGCTGCGGACACACACAAAAAATGACAAGGCTAATTGTTAACATCGCACGGCTAATGTTACCTAACGTTTATTGATGGGTTTTTCAACAAAGCCGAGCTCATTCAGTTTCAGTGTGAGTTTGTTTGGACCTTTAAAGGCTCGGTGTTGGATGTTAGCTGCTGCTGCTCTGTTAGCGCGTGCTAACAGGTCAGATGTTGCACTGAGCGGGAGAAGAGCGGCTCCGGAGGCAGTCCTTCAGCGCTGCATCTAACCAGCAGCAACAGAAAGCTTTCTGACTTTTCTTCTATTAATTTGCATTCATGGATTGATAGGCTTAGTGAAACCTGGTTGTCCAATAATTCATTTTCGTCTCCATTCTTTCGTTAGATATTGTTTTTTTGCGAGTTCTCTATAATAATTTAATGTAAGTATTCCAAAATGGATCTGGCACCTGATTGCTACCTTTGTATAAAGTCCCAACCTCACCTGAGCACTGTGAGGTCACACGCCCACAAAAAACAAGGAAGGAAATGAGAAAAAAACCAGGGGGAGGGCAGAGTTTATGCAGAAAAATGCTCGACCACACACTTGTAGTAGGTCATAAGTAACTTATCACTGCACATCAAGTTCCACATTACCAAGAAACGCTGCCGTTTGCCACTTTATTTTATTATTTTTTTTGGACATTTAATGATAGACACACAAATTGAGAATTTTTGCAACTAAAAGTTTCATCAGACTTCTGTCGCTAAGCCTGCTGTCCCAGTACTTTACACCTCTGACTGTACAAGCAAACGCTTCCCGCGCCTTCATTCAGGGTGCATGATGGTGGGTGTGCGCGGGAGGGAGAAAGTGACGTGTATGCAAGTGTTTCGGAGCTTCACATCAGCATGCAACCGCAGTCACAGTTCGGTTTGACGTCATTCCGCCAATGACCTTTGGACACGGCAGGATGTTGCCGCCGCAGAGCGAGGTGGGAGCAGGAACCAGTAGCCCAATCGGAGGCTCCCTTATCTGTGTGACACACGGCATCCCCCGTCTCCCCCGACGACAGCTCGACCCACGCGGAGTCGAGCTTCTCCTTCAGGTCTTTTAGATTCGGATCAGGTGGCAGTTTGGAGCTTACAGCACATGGCAGGGATACGGTGCAATTGTTTTTCTGTCCATCTCCATGTCCTCTATTTTTTCCTCTTTTATTTTTAAATTTTTAACGTACCCCATCAATATTAACATCGATGTTAATGTTACGTCCACTGATTCTCATATTCAGTAGACCAAAAATTAAATTCTGTGTCTGTGTTCGGTTGAAATGTCTCACTCAGGCTCTACTGTAGGTGTCGATAGCAATCCCGTCGTGTGTGATTTTTGTCTCCATGTTCTGAATGCTTTCTTGCACTGGTATTCAATTATTTATGTCTCTCAACAATTGTGTGTGCTTTGTTTCAAAGGAATTTTATGTTCCCCACTCACATGGGATGTCGCTCATTAATATTGTTAAATGCTAGACTGATGTAACCAGTGTCTGGGTCCGATCGTGGACAGCTGCTTCGCATCGGCCGCCGTGACGCAGATGGACTCTCCACCGGCAGTCCACTTTGTGTTTCAGATCCAGTACTGTGGTTGCTGACTGTTGAGACATACTGTATTTAAAACTAAAAGACGAACCATGTATGATCATTTCCATAAAATGCTATACAGTTCAGTAAGTGACCATGTACAGATACTTTTGTATGGAGGGGTTTCTTTTTGTTATTAAAGACTTGCAGTCCAATGGCAATGTATGTATGTCGCCCCCCTTTAAAAGTGCTCTGCCTACATTTTTATCTGTGTGTTTAACCATTTGAATCCTGGGCAAATTTACCTGATTTCTTTCAAAAACATGGCAAAAGATTGGCAAAAGAAAGTACAAGAAAACAAGTAGAAAAAGCACACACCAAAGAAAGTCAAAAAAACACCAACAAATAAATTTAAAAAATCAGAATTTTGTAAAAAATTGTAAAAAAAAAATTGTGGAACATTTCTTACCAAGTTATTTATTGCCTTTTTTCCAATGTTTTTGAAAATAAACAAATAAATAAATTATACCAAAGTGCTCACGGTTCAAAAGGTTGAAGCATGGATGTTTCAAAAGACACGGATACAGTGCAATGTCTCTTTCCAGGTATCATGACCTGGTTATTCACGATAACCCACAGACCTTCTTATGAGCAGTTTCATGCAGGAACTATTTTCTCTCACCGAGCAGAAGGTAACAGAAGACCGACTTCTCAACGCTGATCTCTTCAACACTAAGCAACTCACACTTTGATAAACAGCATCACAGGTAAGAGGATTTTATTTGGGGTGAACTGTCCCTTTAGTCCAGTGATACTCAACTCGCTTTGCTTGGTGGGCTCTGTAGCAAAAGACGAGGGCGAGGGGCAGCAGCCCAGTACATGTTTCTAGGGTTTTTGGGCGTTTCTAGGAATTTAAGATGTTTCTAGGATTTAAGGACATTGGAGGCTTAATTATGACCTCTGTCGGGTCTGCTGAGGATCCTCCCCTGGCCATTTTTTTTGACAAACAAGCTCTATTTTACCCCTCACTCTCCATATTCTTGAAATCCCCCCAAAACAACCTCTTCAAAACTGCCGACAACAACTTACAAACTGTGTTCTTCCCCCATCCTGCATTATTCCCCATTTTCTGCATTATTTCGTCTTCTTCTTTATTTTGTTGTTGTTTTCTTTGCAAATCATCTTTGAGTATCTAGAAAAGGGCTGTATAAGGCCAATGTATTATTCTCATTATTATTATTATTCTCACTTATTTTAATTATTGTTATTATTTTGGTGCTGTCTTAGGCACTCAGGTACCTTATATATGCTAAAAGTACAAAAACAATCCTCAGTGTGAATCATTTTATTTTTATGTTGAGTATCACTGCTTTAATCCTTAGTGTGTCTAAGTACTTGTGCAAAACATCCCATCTGAAATATTTTACATTTCACTCTTTATTTTTTTTTTTTTCAAATTTAACCTTTTTGTTCTTTTTTTCTCCTGAGTCTTTATTTAGGATTTAGAGACGTGCTGCATCCCTGCTCAATTTGAAAAATATTGTACTGACTTAAGACAAAGCTTTAGGTGCATCATGGGAATCATATGGTAAGGTAAGCCCTGCTTTACTTTGATGACTTATAATTATTAATTTCGTCCTAGCTAGCATCTGAGAGGAGTTACTGGTGTTTTTTTGTACTACTTTACTACTACTTTTTGTGCTACTTTATTTCAGTTTCACAGGCATTATTATTATTATTATTATTATCATGATATGACATTATTTTTGCTTTGAACTGCCACCAGAGTCACTTCAGTCAGATAGCCAGAGAAAGATAAATCTTTGTCCCTCGTCTGTCCGAAATATAATCACTGCAGACCTTCCATATATGTACAGATGTGATTCTACATTTGGCAGCTCCTTCAGTGCTTTCAGTAAGCCTTTTTCTCATGGAATAAGTCCTTTTGCATTCCTCTACCTCATTTTGCACTTGTCTGAGTAAAAGCCAACCTTTCTGGTGGTATTACCGTGTCACCGTGTTGTCAGGGCTCCAGCTAATGTATCAATTTGTTCACATTAAGCACCGGAAAACAGTAACTTATAGCATTTGAAGTATGCTTGTAATTCACTTCGGTTTTATAAGGCAGATTACGGCTGGCTGCAATCAATATCTTTTATTTCTCATGGCAATAAAGCTTTTAGAATCAGCTGTTGGACTTCTCATAGTGGCTCCCATTAGGAATGTCAATAATGCAGATGATTGCTGAGTCTGTCTTTTCTGTTTCCAGATCCACATAAAGCAGTTTCCTGCTTCCATAAGCTCCGTGTGTCACTCTGCAGACTGTCTGCCCTCACAGCTAAGCCCCTACAGGTGTCTGCGGGCCTCAACGCTCGGCCTTCTGGGAATCACATTTCATCCAGTCAGAGACGGGACATTTGTGCCATCATGGACGGAAGACCATGCATGTGAGTGTCGTCGCACAGGTGCACAGCTTAAAACGTTTGATAGTTTGCAGGTTGTTATTGTAAAGTTTACGAGAAGCGATGCATTGAGAGTGAGAGTAAGCAGACCTTGTTTCCTTGCTCGCAAAGCCATCTTCATATTTTTGGGCTGAGTGCTCAGTTTAAAGAGTTCAGCACACTGCTGCAGTGTATAGTCTGCTGCACTGTTCATCATCACAGGCACCTCGCAAAATACACACCAGCCAAACCAGCACTGCCGGCTGTCTAAGTCAGCGCCTCTGGGCTTTTCACCACGATGTGTGTATGTGTATGTATGTGACAGTAATGAATCAACACTTACTCTGTCTTCACCCTCATAGAAGTGTCCTCATAAACTCTTAATACTGATTTCAACAGTCACCGGCCAAATTTATCCGATCCATCTAAACCGGATAACCGCCCTGTGATGTAGCAGATCGCGGATGTATCGCAGCGTCAATTCATGGTTCATAGGGTCTAAAAACCTGGAAAAGTCATAGAATTATAAAATAGCAATTTCTAGGCCTGGAAACATTTTGAGCAAAAGAAAAAAAAATAAATTAGGGAAAACTTCAATTAAAACTTAAATAGATATTTTAAAAACATTTTTTTCTTTAAAATTGCCATAACATTTAAAGAAAAAAAAAAGCCAAAAATAGAAGTGACACGGTGTATTGATAGCCATTTCAGAGAATATATTGTCCTTAAAATGTCATGAAATCTATGGGTAAACGTGTACGACCCCTACACGTTATAAACGGTTGAAACAGCTGGCACAGGGAGGTGAATCTCTTCACTCCATCAGCACCTCATTTATACAGCAGCCGTATCGTCTGACACCATTGGTCCCGGGTCAAAGTCACTCACCGTACCCTTGTCATTCTTAGGTCTCAGCGACACTCGATATCGTTGTCATTACTCGGTCTCCGTCATGCAGTAGATCCATTGTCATTATTACTGCAGGCGTCACTCATGCACTGTAATCCTGTCATTGCTATATGTCAGGCATAACGGCATGTACTGTATATTTATTTTTGGAAATCTGTGAATAAATACCAGATGAGAGTCGAGAGTATTTGATGGCTGCATTACACGATATTGTGTCGGTTAGTGACAATAATGCTCATCGTGTGAATAACACCAGAGTGGCAAGAAAAGTGCAAAGTCCTCCTCTTAATTAGTTTTTGGGCAACTGATTGCAAAAAATTAATTATTCTGATGATAAGTTACATGTAAAAGCGACACTTTGACATTTTGGGAAAGAAACTCGTTTGTTTTCTCGCTGAAAGTCAGCTGCGTTTGTGCAGCCAAACATGTTTGTTTTCTCGCAGCCTGTTGCTGCATATTCAGTGGTGTTTGTGTAACCGTATGTGGGTGTTGCTTGTTGCCTGTTGCTGCGTTGTAGCAGTGACCGTGCCACCAAATATGTCTTTTTCTAACCGTAAACAAGTGGTTTTTGTAAGAAAGAAATCAAACCAATTTGCTTAAATGGTTACAAAAGCAGCATATTTTTTGGGCAGAGCCAGACTCAGTGTTTGCCCCTGGCTTTTAGCTAAGCTACGCTAACCATCCCATGGCTCTGGCTTCATAAACCTTTGTCAGAAAGCAAATTAAAAAACTATTTTTCAGACTTTGCATGCAGTTTTCAGGATATGAGTTGACTTTGCGCTGGATGTATCACTGTCACCCTGCATCCTAACATGAATGCCCCACATTTACGCCTCGTCACAGGACAGGAGGGAGGCAGGAGTCAGATATCAGCCTTGGCAAGCGTTCAGCTCTGTGGTTTAAAGTCAACACAAAGACGCAAAGTACTTTCTCATTCATTAGCGAGTTGAGACCTCATACTACGACTATAACTCTTTATAGCTGGATTATAGTCATAATACAGGGACTTGGGGACTGCGTTACGGGCGCAGAGGGAGAAGCAGCAGCTCCGGTGTCCTGTCTGAGAGCTCAGACCAGGCCCTGGTGGATCCGCTCACCTTGACCCGTCCTGGTCCTGGACTTGGTTGGTCAACACCGTGCTGCGACCCGGCTCAGCTGTTTAAACCATCTCCCGAACACGACTATCTGCCTGGATGAAATCCCAGTCACCTCTCCAGTTTTCTCTGCAGTAAAAACTCTTTCCTCTCGATCACACCCAATGTTTTCTTTCTTAAAACGCGAGTCTCGACCTTTCCCAGCCGTTCAGCAAACTTTATGGGGCTGACTTATTCTCCCCACATGCTCCAGTTGCACGGCCTAATGAAACGCACTGGTGTCCAGCTGATTTCACTGCGGCAATATCAATATTGAGATTGGAGTGCTGTGAGTGCAGAATTGTAGTTTAAAAAACAATATCACAATGACCATGACGGTTTTATTATGGACCTTGTGAAATTAAAACCGATTGCTGAGGACTGATGTCATCGCACTCGTACGAGGATTTCGGGGTGAATTCATGCTTGAAGACATTGTGGCTTTCTATAATTACCTTTAGAAAGTTTGAATGACGTAACTGACACCTGACATACAGACGAAGAGGGGAATACTCCCCAAACGCACAATGGGCCTTAACAACAGTCCCCCCTACAGCGAACAATGGCAAACAATATGAAAAGGCATATCACAGCACAGAGGGACGGATTAGATTTTTGCCGGATGATCTTTTTTTGTACTGGAGCCATTGTGCTGTGTGTGGTGTACATGTTTTGAAGTAGATGTACTTTCATGGATAACATCATGTTTTCTCCTCTCTTATTTCTGGGAATGACTCGCTGTC
Organism: Plectropomus leopardus; assembly: GCF_008729295.1. Taxonomy (NCBI): domain Eukaryota; kingdom Metazoa; phylum Chordata; class Actinopteri; order Perciformes; family Serranidae; genus Plectropomus; species Plectropomus leopardus. The sequence goes on along the minus strand of NC_056475.1, from coordinate 4,047,694 downwards.
TGTGCGTGCCTTTGAGGTACAGCCGTGCACTGATTCACGGACCTCATCTCGTGGCTGAAACACCTGCTGCGCATCAGTCCTCACACACAACGACAGTGACCTGCTGAGCTGCAACCAATGATTACAGACTGTTCCACTGCATGGCATCTGATGACAAGAAAATGAGAAGAGTAAAAAGAAATACCATCAGTGCCTGCTTGATATTTGCACATACTGACCCGTTATTGGTAGATTGTTTCAGCATGATTTTTCTCTTCATCTAACCAAGTCCACCCCACCCGATTATATTGTCCTGTAAAGTACACGCAGCAGTACGTACAGGTGGAGTGGAATTACTTTTACCACCTGCACTTTTTAACGAATGATTCGATTGGATTTACTTCAGTTCAATTAAATTTGTATTATTTGTCTCAAACACAATTTGTGTTGCAGCAAGTGTAAAAAAACAAATACAAGCACAAAAAATATGACACAACATACAACAATTGACATTAATTTTTGCAAAGGTTGACTAGCAACTGTGCACATTCAAGATCCACAGGAGCAGATTAATAAATGTAACTCCATGGGGCCTGTAATAATTGAGTTTGCATTTCATTTATTTTATTTATTAGGACAACATTCACCAATCAACAACCATTTGTGTAGTGCACATCACCATCAAACAGTCATGACAGTCACAATAATGCAGCATCAGGACCGGCACCACGAAGGCCAGTACTGCACACGCAAAACTGAACACTGAACACAAAACTGATGAGATATACAGCCAGAAATACCAGATATTTTTCACTTTTGTTAGTAAACCAAATAGATACTTTTATAACATATAACTTGTCCATTGCCTTCCACATGTTCCACTCTTGAAAGTTTTTTTTCTAACTAACATTTTATGTAGATAACTTCTTTTCTGGAAAAAAAGAAGTTTATGTTAAACATTCATTCTTTTTCAATTATTGGAAAAATTAGTCCAAAACTTCATTCTGACATTTAAAAAGTCGCAGAGTACCCCCTCCATCTTGACTCTATCATCTCATATTGTCTGTCACCATCTTTTCCCCAAAAAACTTTGCAATAAAACTGTTAACCAAGTTCAGCCCCAAATATCTGCTGTAGACTGTTTTATTAATTGCTAAATAGTTTCACCTCTTCAGGCCTCTGAAATTGTTGAAAGCCAGCACAATATTAACTTTTGCTGACAGGCAACGACAATTTGAATTTTGCTGAAATTTTTTATGGTTTAGTTTATTAATATTTGGTTTATTGTCCAGCCAAAAACAGGCCACAGAGTTCAGCATCTACAGGTCAGACAGTTATTCAACTTTTACAGACTTTATTCCCGTAGCGACCATCACAAACACAAGTCACACACAGGTCGCAGTGTCATTTTTTTAACCACATCTGTGTGTCTTCTTTGGGACACATTTATGTTACTTTTCAGTAGACATGGTATTAATAACATATGTTGTGTGAAAATGTATCAGTTGCATGTGTTGTTGAAAAGTAACATGAATGTGTGTTGTCTGCCAGAAATGAAGATGTATCGGCCCAAGTTTAAAGACCATACTGCTGTGTACAATGAGCCTCATCACATGTAACTGTTTGACAGATTCTGTAATGAGAAACAGAACAATACGAGGTATGTAGGTTCTTACTTTAAGATACTGTATAGTGTACAATTATGCAGCTTTGAAGCTCGAGTTGAGGCAAAATCCCTTAATAAACTTATAGCATATTGTAATTCAAGTGGACTGAGAGAACACTAGACTTCTGCGCCTCCTCTTGGCTCTGGTTTCAGGCTTTAGAAAGTCTAGCTCAAGACAGAAGGCCAGTCACAGGTCATTTCCCACTGGCTGTTTCTTTGGGGGAAAATCCTGCAGAAAAAAATTCCTGTTTCAGCATCGACAACAACTGCCTTCACTGCAGAGGAAACCAAGAAAAGAGTCCAAAAGAGAGTTCGATAAGCAATGAAATATGTGTCAGTATTGTTGAAGCATTTCAGAGGTGGAGAGAAAATGCTACAAATAGTTTAGCCTTCTGCAAACAGGAGCTAACGGCTCATGGCTGCGACTTAACCCCTTGAAACCCATGCAAATTGGTTTGACTTCTTTTGAAAACCAGCATAGTAAAAAGTAAAAAGAAAATCACCTGAAAATTTGAAAACAAAGTTAAAGTTAAAAAAAAATGAAAATTACCTAAAAAAAACAGCTTATAAATTACAATAATTTCATAAAAATATTTTCAAATATATATTTATGATTTTGTGTATCATTCTGCAGTTACAGATGCAGTCCGGCCGTCTGCCGGCTTAAAGTAAGACTGCATATAGTTCTGTCCAGCTGCGTTCTCAGCTGACACCATCTATTGGTCATGCAAATGGTTTAGACACATTTTGACGTTGGGATCTTTCGCCCAAAGCATTGCAAAAGCAGCAGTATTGATATGATTTCAGAATGAGAACGAGCTGACGCAGCAGCCACAGCAACCTGAATGCAGGTTGCCGGCCAGATCAGCAAACTTTCTGTTGCTGCTGTTACACGGGTTACATCAGGCGCTGCTGCTAGCCAGACGCCAGGCACTAGGAGGGTTTGCGTTGGCTGAAGGTCCGTCCTCCGAGCTGCGGCCTGGTTCAATCCCAGTTGACAGTGGTGGAGAACGAAGCGGCGGGACTGTGGGGTGGCAAGCAGATAGTTCCTCTCTCATATGTGGTCTGACAAACAAAGAAAGAGTAAGCGGGCACGGAGGGGCTGAGTGGATGAGCTGCATGCAACGCTATAATTAAATAAGATTGAATAAAGCAGTGTATAGGAAACACTGAGTTACTGTGCGAAGCGTGTATGCCCAAGGTCTTCTGGTGAGAGGGGCTTGGACAGAGAGAAGAGAGCCGCAGGAGGAGTGTGTCTTTTCAAATTCTGCTTTTTTTTTTTTTGCCTGTACCAGATTTCTGCCAACCCAACTTTAAGCATTTGCTCCTGTACTTAGTAACTAACTAAGCTCCCTGTTATTTGTGTTTGCTCCATCCCAAGTGCGCTGTTAATTTCACAAACTCCAGCATGAGACAGACCAAAGCCACATCTTAGCTGTGCAAACTCGGTCATCTGATAATGGGACACACATGGCCACTGTCACTGATAATCACTGAAACACCGGCGATTTAGGAGGAAATCGTCAAGGTTGTTAAATTAACTTGATGTTCTCTTTGCTAATTACCTTGTCATGTGCGTAATTGTCTCGTCTTGCACATCACAGGTGCATCACAGGCCTTTATCTCCCAGCGGCAATTACACACATCTGATGTTCATTGTCTCCTGGTGAGACCACAAAGGAGTGAGAGTGAGGAATGAAAAGTGTGTGTTGTGCATGTGTGTGTGAAGTAGAGCCACTCGAGTGCTAAGTAGTGGAGGTGAGATTTCCAAGGAGGGACTTGGAGCCAAGCACCCTTTTCTAGAAATCCACCCAGCAGGTGGGACAGTCCTGCCTGAGGATTTACTAAAGCCTCTTGGCCACATTGGAGAATAAAGCTTTCTTGTGTAAAGGAGGAAAAATGTCCTCCTGGCTGCACCGGCAGCTTTGATACGCCTGGAAACAGTGACTGATTTGCCCAGAACACAGCCTTGGAAATCTTTTCTTCCTGCCTGCTCCACGCTAACTTGCGTTCACATTCTCACCTCTCAAATATTAAATCCGTGTTCATGGACAGAGTTATCCGACCGCCACCACTTCCCAAAGCTGAGAGCTGGTTTGAGATCACGCGGTCAAATTTTCAGCAAAACCGTTCATCAACGTGTCAAGTTAATTTCTGACAAATCGTCTCTGGTCTTCCTCTCTGACTTGCCAAAGCTCTGTGTGGAAACACGGTTCAGAGTTGCTCTGGGAGAGCTCACAGTGTTTCACCTTGGCCTGAAATCTCCTCCAAGAGTTCAGAGAGCCAGTGGGGAACAGTAAAACCTACCGATGATGAAACTTTATCAACAGGGCTGAACACTTAACCCCCTCATTGACATTTTCAGAGAAGTAGGAGGAATAAACACATGGAGGACCTGTTTATTAAAAGGTTCCAAGAGGCTCTGTTTTTGTTTTCATACCAACACCAAGTGAACCCATATTGTTTTATTCTTGAGATTCAGGCAGAGTCTGGAAAACGGATGCTGCCTGACTTATGGGCCAGGTCATTTTTGGAACTGGCCCAGTAAAGGCAGTTCTGGGCGGCAGAATAGGGCCGGTTTATTTGTCCCGATTCTGAGGCGTAGTTCATGTTGAGTCTCCAGGTCGGGCAACCAGACAGGGTCTGACTCATTACTTCTGGTGTGCCGCGTTTTAGCCATTGCTAGGCCCGGTCATTTTTGACAGCAGTCCAGTGATGCCAGTGTTGGCGTCTGGATTCAGATCAGGTTGTTCGCCTCGATTCTGAGGCGTCATTTATGATGAGTCTCAGCCGCGTTGGGCAAACGGATACGACCCGACTTATTTTTTCCAGCGGGCCTAGTTTTAGACGTTGCTGGGCCAGGTCATTTCTAACAATGGCCCAGTGATGGCAGTCCCATCAGCCGAAATTGCACCCTTTTAACTGGCATAAATGAGGTGTTATTTACGCAGAGACTCGGCCAAATCAAACCAAATGTGTCTTGACTAATGTCTACTGACATGCCGAGTTTGGGCCGATGCTTTACCACATCAAATTTCAAACCGGCACAGTGATGGAAGTTCTGGCAAATAAGATCAGGCCAGTTTATTTGGCCTGATTCTGGGGCGTTATTCATGCAGAGTCTCAGTCGAGTCTGGCAGCCGAACAGCCTGACTAATTTCTTCCGCCATATTGAGTTTGGGCGCATGTTGAACCAGGTCATTTTTGACAACGGTCCAGTGAGGGCAGTTCCAGACAGACTGAATTGTGCCAGTTTATTTGGCTTGATTTTGGGGCATCATTTATGCTGAGTGTCAGCCGAGTCTGGCAACTGGACACGGCCCAACTTATTCCTTCCTGCGTGCCGAGCTTGGGCCGATGCTGGGCCAGGTCATTTTAGCTAGCTGGAAAGCAACTTTATTAACCCTTTTGGAAACTTCCAACACTTACGAAACTGTCTTGATCTTTTTAAATTTACTTTGTGCCATATCATAGATGATCTAGAGAGGTTCATTCAGTGGCATTACAATAACATAACTGCAACATTCTCCAGCAGCCATACATTTTCCGGCTCAGAGAAACATGTTACTAATTGACGCTGTTATGCTCAGTCTCTCGTTGGCCTGCTCCACATCCAGCTTGGCATTTCCCTCCCTCCCAATTTGTCCTATTAGAGATGGACTCAGTCTGCTTGTTTTCTCCCCCTAAACATTTAGCTTCACTTTTAACGAATACATAAAAATCTTGGAACCAGTTCGGATTCTATAAAAACGTCACTTAACTCTCCACAGACTGTTCATTTTACATACGAACAGAGGAGGATACACATTACACGCACGGCACTCCAGATGAGTCACTTCACTTTGAGTGAAATTCATAACAATAAATCACGAGGTGGATTAGTAGACGATAAAACAGAATGGCTGTACAGTTTTATTTCATTATTCTCTCATTGCTTTCGCATCAATTTATCCAACACAGAAATCACTCTGATTAACATCTTGCACACTCTTTTATGACTCCATCAGTCCCACTAAATCAAAATGCGCAGTGTCTGCTGTCATCATAAGTATTGTTCGATTACTTTGATAATATTTCTGAGATTAACCCTACATCTGTCAGCTTCAAGGACACATCTGCCCCACCGGGGTGTGGAGAACTTGGCATTACTACACTGCATGTCTGTATGCCTGCTGGTGCACCTAATATATGTGTTTTCCAGATATTTAAGTAATGGGATTTTGATCAAACCTTTTCAAAAGTCCGTGACTTTGACGCCGAGCTCTGTCCAAATGTTCTGCTTCCTGTCCAGCCCTGTAAGTGGTCACTTACTAACATGTGCTATATATTACCAAAGGGCATGTTAAAATGAAACAGGACCCTTCTGCTCACAAAACAATACACGCTGCACTCACAGAGAATCAATTCAAATAAACAGATGGATTTGGATGTTGTTTGATAATGACGTACCCAGCAGGCCACGTCATCGTCAGCAACAAATGTTAATGTTTAGTGACTAATAGCATCTATCTTTGTGCAGCTGGCCAGACGCTACCATCAAACTGAAATGCATCAGTTAGAGGCACATATGTTGTTTTAGGTCCCACGCACTGAACCTTTAACTGCTGTCCTACTGAAGCCACAGGAGCTTCTGGGACTCTTCAGCTCTTCGGCTCTTGTTTTTATCACCTAAACATGTTCAATTTTCTCTCTGGGCTGTCTTCCATTAAGTCATAAAAAAAGTAATCCAGAATTTGGTGACCTTCCAAAACCACAAGGCTTTCCCCCCGTCCCAATTCTTTTTTAATTTACACTTTTATTTGTGTGCCTGTGCCAGGATATTTTATATAGTATGTATGGGCTTATTAATTAAGTCACAAGTGGAAAACATCTGACAGTATGTCCCCTATTTCTGTAAAATCACCAGGTCATAATTTTGTTCTCCCACCATGGTCAGTGGCGTAGTTTCAAGTTTTCTTTAGTCGCTAGCTTTGGAAGATTTGAGTGAGATACAGAAAGTGGATTTGATTGTCAATAAGTAACTAAAGCACCTGAGGGAGACAGATTTGGAGTGATTTCGAAAGTCTCCAGCAGTAAAAAGTGTTTCAATACCTGAGAGCAGGAATTCATACAGGGCAGATAAGGTCAATTACACGTTTGAGTTTCATCTAACCATGTGCTTTCGTTTTGTGATCTAAACCATGTGCTTTTGTTAACATCCCAGCATTGGTTGCAGTGTGCCTTTGTTGCCTAAACTTAATGATGTGCTTTTGTTGACGTCCTTGTGTTGGCTGCAGCATCCGGGAACATCAACAGCAGATGCAGGAGGATACCTGGAGCACAATAGGCAGTCAAGAAAGTCCACTGAGAAAGCATCAGTAAGTGAAGACTTCGGTAAGAACATGTTGTCACCACAGATCGTTACAAAATAATGCACAAATGCAATGTACTCGTAGTTTGCAGGAACATAAAACAAAATGATTCTTGTGCAAACTTAACTGACACAACTGCCAGGAAGTCAGATGGATAGCTTCTTAAGCCTGCTCAGTAAAACCTGTATCCTTGTTTTTTATGATAAAGACAGCAGCGCTCTTATCAATCTGCACATTTCTCAGAGCTGCACTGGAGACAAAATCCACATACTCCCCTATTGTGTGATATGGGGAGGATTATTTTCACTCCAGGCGTTCTGTGTTATTCTAGAGGGCCTCATGGTCTACTTTTTCAACTGAGGGGTGGAGGAACATGGCAGGCCTCTGTTTTGAAGACCCTTCCAGCAATCTCTTCCAGGACTGCAGCAGCGCTAACAAACGGCCGTAACCACCCTGACCTTCCCCAACTAACTTCCTCTGGAAAGGAACCCAAACAAATGTTGTTACAAAAGGCCTAATAATATTCTGTAAATAGGGAGAGGCAGGTTTGCGTCAGGGGTCCCTCTATGTGTGTTGCAATCAGAGCTTCTCTGAAGATGTTGTGGTCGACGATCCGGCCGTTCCTGCATGGTAGTGAGTCCTTGTGTGTGTGTCCCCATGGCTAGGCCTTGTGTCTAACAACACACTGGAAGTTATTTTTATAACCAGACAAGAATCAAAACACCCCCAAAAATTTCTGGCACTTTGTGTAATATCTAGACATTCAATTGCCAAATATTTCTCATAAATTGCAAAGGTTGCAGTTGAGCCAAATGTAACATGCAGATGGATTTTAATCAAGTTGACGAGAGTGGCCACACAAGCAGCAAGAATATGGAGGTCCCTAATTGACTGTATTACCAAAAAATAAGGTATTACTGTAAGTGTGATTGAAAAAAGAAAAGATAAAATTGCAAGTCTTCGGTTCCTGCCAGCGCTTCTTCACAGACACCCACAGACCGTCCACTACAAACAAAAAAGCACCCACTGCTTTCAAATTATTGTCAGTTCTGACAGGATAATTTGGGATGTGTATTCCTTCATATTGTGGCATTTAGAGGTGTTTTAATTTTCCACAACCACAAAGAACACAGCTGTCAGTATATCTATTGTTCAGCGCCGCATATTTCTGTCTCGTGTTTGTAAAAGGAGACCTGGAACATTCCTCGGCTTCTTCTGTCACACCAGTAGTCCATTAGCGGCCCTTGAAATGGATACTCAGCCCCTCTATCATAAAATGGTGGTATTACGCCATTAACATTACTCTTATTACCGGTTTAAAACTGAAATCAGACACAATATCAAAGTCTTTGTAATGTGAAGAATGACATATTAGACAATATCATCCTGACTCAGCTTAAGAAAGCACATAACAAGCCCTTTTAAGGTGTTATTATGTTATTGTATTTTTGGTTTAAAGATGTCTGATAGTGTTACTTTAATCTGTGTAATCATCCAACCCTTGAGGAGAAAATGACTGTGTTTTTTGGAGATTGCTCTGTTCTGGAAATATTTTGCATCTGGCCTTTGGTGTTCGTTATCGTTGGCATTGTCCATGCGAAAAATTACTTTGACAACATAAAGTTTGCAAGACATCCAAACCTTTGATGCATATCTTTAAAGAGTCAGACTGAACTATCTCAACAAATACGACTTGGATTTGGATTTCCGTGGAATTTTGTACATTCATGATCTCCAGATGATAAATCGTAAAAGTTTGTTTTTTTCTTTTCTTTTTGTCTTGAGTCACCATGAGACTAACATTCGTGGTTTTGAGTGAAATGTCTCAACAACTGCTGGAGGATTTGCCATGAAATTTAGTTTCATACAGCAGGTCATCAGCTGACGTCCCCCGTCCACTAATAACACAGCCGTGCCACATACTGTCCGCCAGACCAGTGACGTCTCTTAACACCACAAAAGGTTCCATCTGGCTGCGTTTCGGACAGACATTACCTTGCGGCATATCATACAGCCACGAACGGTGGCTTTTGGCATCTATATCTTAGGTCGAAATCACTGACAAAGCAGCGTTATTTGACAACTTTGAATGAGAACAGGCTGAGTGAAACAGGGTGTCTCTAACTTCTGCTTCGGCCTAAAAAATATGTCCCTGATGCACTCCGTAGGGCTAGATCGATCTGCCTGGCTTACTTTTTACATCCAATTATCCTAAAGTGAGTCAATTTTAATCTAACAGAGAGATACAGAACCATACAGACCATCCCCAAATATCCTGTGACTTTTATCATAATTTAGTTTTAAAAAATATCAGTACTTCCTGCTTTTCTGTTGGCCAACTGGACTTCTCCCAACATAGACTGGGAAGTCGCCTGTATTGCCAGCAGCAGGGAGGGGAAGGTTGAGATAAGCTGAGGCAACGCCAGCAGGCAATATTATACTTTTTGTACAGCAATGGTCGAAGTGAATGGTGTATCAGGAATTTCCTACACAATATTAGGCTTAGCCGAAGAAAAGCAGACTGGATGAGACCACGCTGTAAGACTGAGGATGAAAAGCACATGGCAGCACATGTCAGTGAGTTGTACATATAACAGACGACATGCAACGTCAGAAAGCGCACAGAGAAAACATGGGTTGCCTGTGGCTAACCCAAAGGTATACTTTTCAGTTATAAATGGCCGGATCAGAAATAGTGCACAGTGTGCCATGCAGCTGTTACAAAGCTTGTATTCAGGCGTGATAAACCAGAGTTCATGTAACACGTACTGCACTACCTGGCTTAGGAAAAAACATTTTTCAGAGCTTGAAAGTCACTCATGTTGCCCATAAATTCTCTAAGCATCTTATATCAGTGACAAGAAGTCCTGTTCCAGTGATAAGTTGGATAAATGTCACTTTAATTTGTACCAGCAGTGCAGCAGGTTTCTTCGTCTGTATGTATTAAGCATAGATTCCACGTTTGGCCCCCTAATAGAGATTGATGTATTTAATCAAACGTTCCCTCGGCCTTTGCCATTCCAAAGATTTTGTCCTGGTTATCATAACAATAATGTCTAATGACGTTGAAATGGCAAGCAGCAGAGCAAGGGGCGAAATCGTTTCAATCTATCAAGAGTGCATTAAAGTAAGGGTACACTGAGTCACACATAAGTCACACATGCGCTGTAAAACAACACTGAGCCATATTAAAGTCTGATTAGAGTCTAATGAGGAGAGCGATTCAAGTGGTTGGAGTGCAGATTGCTCGTCGATTAGTCTACATATACTGCACACCGACTGGTCATGCTTTAGTAGCTGCATGACAAATGTACTGTAGACGCTGGCTGCAGAAACATCAGCAAATGTGCTTATTTTCATCCTGCAGAAGGTAACTCATTTTAGATTAAAGGAACACTTTGCTCATTTTCAACTTTATTTCCATATGTCAGAGTTACTGTACAGACGTATCATGTTCTAGGGGAGCTCTCTGAATCACGGTCACCAGCTGTAGCTGGTTCATTTCCATCGTGCGCTGACATATCAGTGGATGGCAGAGTAATTCCAGTAAATGTACTTAACTTAAATGCACTTTTCTGAGCTACTAGGAAATGCATCAGAGAGGCTCAGGTTGCTGCTTTGACCTGAGCAGCAGCGATGATGGCTGGGATGATAAAGGGTGATCCAGCCGGAGCTGACAGTTTCAACCAGAGGAAGATAATACAGGTTCTTTGCTTAATTTCTGTAATGAAAGAAAATGTGACTTAAATGTTGGGACAAGTTCTGACAGAAATGATGGGAAGGTTAACTGATTACCGGAGAATACCTGGTATGTTTGAGGAGGGCTGGTCTCTTTTTGGTAAAGCTTCATTACAAGTTTCTGCTCCAGGTTGATTGTAGATTACGTTGTGGTTTTGTCAGACTTGGTTTCTAAAATCCGAACTGAAGAATTACAAGTGCATGCTGGTGCAACATGTTCTCATCTCGGGTCATATTTGCGCTTTAGGTATCCCTCTGCGTCTGCTGTTGACATTCCGGGACACCGCCACCGTGATGTCAACAAAAGCGCATGGCAACCAATGCTGGGAAGTCAACAAATGCATGCTGCCATGAATGGTTAGGTTTAGGCAAACAAGGCACATAGTTGTAGAAAAGAAAACATAACATTCAGATGGGAAGCCGGCTCCCACATGAAAGTCCGGGGTTTGTTGGATTCATCCCCTCTCCCTTTCGCCCGCTCTTTAGGGACCTTCACGGTCCTTACATTACTTCATTACCGTCATACAGACGTGACATTTTCTGTCTGTCCATGTTCTCAGCTGAAGCCGCCCGTCGGCATATCACGCTGCCGGGGCAGATTACACCTGGTGACGTATCATAAAACCAACAACGGTTCTGTCCGGCTGCATTCTCCGCTGACACTGCCTGGTGGCGTATCATGCAGCTGCAAAAGGTGGCTTTTAGCATCTGGACTTACACCGACATCACTGCTGACGTGGTGTTATTTGACGATTTTGGAATGAGAACGAGCTGAGAGGGCTGGTCTCTCTGCTAAAGCTTTATTACAAGTTTCTGCTCAGGTTCATTTTGTAGTTTTGGCAGATTTGGCTTCTTGAATCAGAACTGAAAGATTTTGAGTGACACTTTTGCATTTGTTACCCATTACTTGTGCATTACTTGTTTTTTTCCCAAGTGCTATTACTTTACTCCCTGCCACCGAAAATTTGTTATTTTTCTTTTCTTTTTTTTGTTTAAATTAGTTAACTTTCATGCATGAAACATTTCATAGATCCAGCTTCTCAAATGTTCGCTTTTTTTTTTAAATTATTAAATTGATATAAAGATTTCTGCATTGAGAACATACATTTTTAAAACCTGAATATGTTTTCCTAATTGTACTCACTTTTACTTAAACTTTAACCAATTGCAGAGTATTTTTACAGCATGAAATTATTAAATATGAGTATTAATTTAATGATATTAAAGGATCTGAATATTCTTCCACTACTGGTGTTTGAGAGTAATCAAATCCATCTCTCTTTTATTTTAAAAAATATTACAGAATGGCAATATTTCAAATAAATGATAAAGTTGGATACTGAGTTTTTTGGACTTCAGTCTTTTCTAAATCTTGCAGTATACTGTGCAGTAGGAGATTATTTTCAAGTCTAAATCATCAACCATTTCTCCGGAGAAGATCTTCCTTCAGGGGAAGCACTTCACAAAAAAGATTATTCTGAGCACTGAATATTGGCGCTGTCTGTTCGGTTAGTAAATCTCAGCTGTTCTTTCTACTGTGAATATGTGATACGTGACTCCTGTATCTGTAAACGTAGCCATCGGTGAGGATTCCACATTTTCGATGCAGCTTTTAACAAAAACTCCAGGCTCACAGGGAGCTCTGAGCGTATAGGACTAATAAATAATGGAAATATTTTCAGACTTCAAAGACGTGAGAAGAAGAGCATATTGTGAAATCAGCTGTCTGATTCAACTTTATGGCGAACTCAGAGAAAAACCTATAACTCTAGCCGTGCTCCTATAACCAATTCCTTAAACAGGATCTATATGTGAGCCGTGAAGTTAATGAAGAACACATGTATTGTCAGCAACTATCTGCAGCATAAATATTAGTATTTTTTTCTCCACCTACTGTGCCAGTTTTTTCTGTCATGATCAAAACTTTGTTATACCTCCAGTGACATTAAGCTGTCAGTAGCTCTGCAGAATAGATGAAAGCTTCCCTCTTAGGTTTCACGGTGAGTCATCCATCAGCTGAGGTAACATATTTGTTGTTTGTGGACTGAATGGGGTTTGGCGGGGCGGGGGAGCGTGTGGATTCCTGAGCAGGCAGCTGGGCGAGCGGGAGCAGCCTAACAGCGCTGGTGCAGATGAGATGGATGAGATAGAGTGCAGGTAGAGTTAAACGGCGGCGGGATGAAGGTGGGGCAGGACGGACGGGTCCCCCTTAAAAGTCCCGAGGGCCGGAGCATTGATCTAGAGATGTCTCCTTCAAAGTCTGCATATCTGCTATCTGACTAATATTGACTTTGCCAGATTTATATCTCCATCCTCTGATGTTTTGTCGGCCTTAGCAATGTCAACTCTGACCCCTATTTCCCGCCACTTCTTATTGGAGGCATATGTGGCTACATTATCAGAATTGGAAGTCCTTCCTCGAAGGAAACAATGCAGCTTCTTTGCCAGCTCAAAGCTAACTAAATGAACATTTAGACACATGACTTTGTTCAAGATAGCCGTTAAATTTGCTGAACTTTAAACTGCATGTCTGTAGTGTAGCCACAACATGAGTCACATCTGAGAAAACATAATTAGTTACACAGGGTGTCCCTGGTGGAGCGGATGGATAAAGCATTACCTAAATTACATTGTCAGCACGCATGTCTAACAGAAGAAAATCCCACCTACATACAACAGTGCGCTAAAGGGAAAAAATACTAAACATATGTTTGAAAAACATCCTGTCATGGCACAGGTATAAAAGTAATTAGAGACTAGGAATTTCAAGTGAAAGACAATGGCAAGAAGAAAAATAATAATGATAAAAATTTAAAAGATATGATCTAAAAACTGGCTTCAAATGGAGAGCAAATTATTAGAATATTATCAAATAACTAGGAGACAAATCCAAAACCAAGAAATTTATATTAATATTTCTATGTACACAATTAGGCTACCAAAAAAAAGTTTTTGTTATTTATATTTTTTCATTTTATTTCTAGTTTTCTAGTTTTCTTTTTCTGTGCTAATTTCAGGTAATTTTCTTTATAGTCTTGATTTCTTGCTAATTTTGGGTCATTTCTTAAGTTGCTCATTGACCTTTCCATGTTTTTTTTTTTTTTAAGAAATCAAGCCAATTCACTCAGGTTTCAAAGGGTTAAAGAATTACTCAAAAACCTGCAGACAGTCAGAGTTACTGTGCTCTGTTTGATTTTTGGCACTAAAAGTGCCTCTTGCACAGTCGCGGATCTTTAACCAAAACAGGAAGAGGAATCCCTCAATGTTTGTCACAGGGCAGTGTTGTGTGACAGGTGAAGAAATACACACACAGTCCAGATGGTGTGTGGTAGGGGGACAAAGAGTCAACTGCTGTGGAGTATGAACATATTTCACTTGATCACCCCGGTGAGGATTACTGCAGTGAGCACTGACTGACTTGACCTGACTTTGGCTCCTGACATGTTTTGCTCAGTGGGAATCTGTAACTTTCCTTCTCAAAGACAGGTTTCTCGCACATTCAGTGTTCAGGTTGCATTTTTCTCCTCGTCTGTTCCGTGTTCATCTTCTGCCTGCCATGAGTGGTGCAAAAATAGGGGTCAAATTTGCAGAAAAAAGTAATAATTGTGTCCTTATATTTTGTATACATTCAGTACTGTGCATACATTTTAGGGGAGGACATCAGAGAAACAAAAGCTGAAAAATATATGTACAGGGGTGCCGTATGAGAGAGGAAAATTATTCTAAGTGCCCATGACTGACAGGAGCAATTTAAGATTTTTTTTTTTTCCAATAAGAAATTATTAACTTGTCATCATTATCATAAGATTTTACCTAGAATGTGCCAACTAATATTTAAAGTTTTACAAACAAAAAAAGAGTAAACATATATATAGCCTCCTCCCTTTTATTTTTAATGGTGCACTTTTATGCGCCTTTACACAATGATTTTGGCTATGTTGCTTTTTTATTGTGCATTTTTAAATAGTGCTACTGGTAATGCTGTTTAGTTGTCATTTATTTATGTGTATTTTGGTGCATTTGCAAAGCACTGCTGGTCATGCTGTTGTGTTGTTTTGTGTGCCTCAGTGTTTTTGACTTTTTGTTGTTGATGTATTTGATGACTTCAGAACGAGACTACCTCGGATTGTGGTTTGAGCAATTGAATCTCAAGGTGCATTGAGGACGCCCTGTACAGCAACACAGAGCTGTCCACGTATTATGCGATCACCTGAGATGCATGTTAACACCCAGTGTAAACAAGGCTGTTTTCCCTGATACTATCTGGCTGCAGAACATCTGAGGCCAGAATATGTATTACTTACCTATCAGCCACAGACTTGATGGCTTATTTCAAAGATAAAATCGTAAGGCTTTTATTGCACATTAAGAAATAGTTTGACATTGTGGGAAATACACTTATTCACAGAGTTAGATGTGACTACTGTTAAACTAATCCCTTATTTGAGGGTGTCTTTCTAGCTAATGACAGGAACTTCCCTTCAAACACAATCCACCATTGTGTGGAAGCTATATCAAACCAACAAGTAACATAATCCTAGTGCACAGTGCGTGTAAAGACTCCTGTAACTTGCACCGACTGACCTGTGGCTGTCCTGCAGCGACGGATGCTGCAGCTGCTTTAAGAGTCACAATAGACAACATGTCACCGTAATCCCAGCTACAATAGAGCTAAGAATAGAAGCCAAGTGGATACTGGAGATGGGGATGAACAATAGTGAAGGAGGGTGAAAATGCACCTTCAACATGGACAATGGTGTATATTTTAAGCCTCGACAACGCTTTGACATCCTGATTGCTAACCTTTGCTGCTCACCTTAATGGTTCTTACAGGTTTGTAGCCTGCAGTCACATCCAGGCTCTCTTATGTGTCAGATCTGATGACTCCACAATGGCCGCTCACTGCCTGTTCTCAGTGACAGTCAGTTGTTGGCGCTCGTGTTGTGCCTGTGCGTATGTTGGGATGCTTGTTAAGCCTGAAACCCTCTTTATTATGTGTGTAGAAGCGTTGTAATCTCGCCAAACTGCTGCGATGCTTCTGCAGGGCTGCCTGCTGCTATGAGTTCTGTATTCCCACAGTTTTAAGCAGTCTCAGACAGTCAACAATGGCCTCAGATGTCCAGTTATAAAGCCTTGCTGCTCCTGCATTGTCATTGGCTGTCAGCGGTAATGTGTTAATCGTTTAAGGTCGATTAAGGTCCGTCATTAATGCATTCATTTCTGTCTTTAAGAGGCTGTAGCGGGCTGACTTTCAAAGCTAGAGTGATGTTACTGGTTTCTTATGAAACTAGAGAACTTGAGATGTGACATGTTAACCATGTCACGCTAGCTTCTCATTAAAGAGGCGAAATAACGTTCCAAACTTAGGCTACATTTTGGTGTTGTAAAAACCGCATGGCCATTTCACAGGGGTCCCTTGACCTCTGACCTCAAGACATCTGAATGAAAATGGGTTCTGTAGGCAGCCATGAGGCTCCTCTTTACAGACACACCCAATTTATGCTAATCCAATGCAGTTTTTTGCTGCCATTTGATTCCTAATCAAAACAATCTGACAAGAATTGCTTTACCTTGTCAATATGGATTTAATAACTGTTTGTAATGCAATGTAATGTAATTGAAAATGTGTTTAAAAATGCAGTTAATTGCAATTAACACTTTAAATTATCTGATTAGTTGCAGTTTCAAAAACAGTCCTAGTTTCACAATAAAAATGTCTTGTGTCAGCAACTGATGGGATTCTGTCGACAAAAGCATTGTCAGAGGGCTTTTATTTTGAAAGAGAAACAGAAAAGGTTGAGTAAAACACATACAGTAGATTTTTATTTCCTCTATGACGAATAAAGACATTGAAACTGTAGTAAAAGGTGGCATAGAGTCAACATGATTATCGAAACATCATTTTCACCGTCTATTTTTGCCGACAGCCGCGTGTGTCGTGTGGAAAAAATAGGCAAACCACCATTTCTCTAGATGTGCCGCAGATGAGAGGCAGCTGACCAGCGCTGCTCATGCAGGCAGTGTGGCTGCTCTAATCTGTCAACACGGGCGCTGGAAAAAAACAACAGGGTCCGCGACGCTTACGCGATGCTCACGCATGCAGTGTTTTCTGGGCGTTAGCATGACAGCTCGCCAGCTGTTGGTCCTTGAGTTGAAGCCTCCTGTTTGTTAAGCAACACAAAGAGCCTTTAAGCTCCAACATGTCCAACGTGTCCAATGTACGCCACGGCCGACGCTGATTGTAGGGTCAAAAATTATTTCTGACCCCTTTGGACCCTCAACAAATGACTCCCAAGGCATCAGGGGCAGCAGTCATATCCGATGTGCTTCTCTGTCCATGCGAGACACATGTGCTACAACTTAAGTCAGAGGAATAAATCATGCTGTATGAGGGGAATAAGGAGGATTTCACATTAACCCCTGAATGCCTTGTACTCACATGGGATCTCCCTCTGGCTACAGGGATAAATAACATCCAGGGAGCCCTATAAACTCTTACACAGCCGAGGATTTATTCTTCTTGAGTTCCGCCTGCTGAATGGTAATGGGATCAGTCGGTTTGCAGGGTATGAGGCAGGTATGAATGTCAAATGACGTCGTTGCAGCAGGACAACAATGTGAACCGCAAGCGCCTGCGGTGTAACACCACGCTACCTGCCACCCCCCTCCAGTGTTGAACATCCTTCAAGGTGGGACTCCCTTTTGCGCCCTAATGGAAATAAATCAGCTGTCAGGGTGGCGGCACAGAGGTGTCAGGTACTGGGCAGCAAAAGAAAAAACAAAAACAAAAAGACAAATGAAGAAGGAAAGGGAGTGAGCGAGCGTGGACGGTTCAAAATTCACCCAGGTGTGCAATGTGGGAAAGCTATGAGCCTCCCTTTCCTGGTTGCCCAGGATGTGTTTGAGCAGAAGATAAATGTGACCCTCTGCATTTAATACCTCGCCGTATATATGTTGCTGCTGCACAAAGGCGGAGGGCATGTCAAGTAGCTCCGAATGCCTCTTTATAATGCTTTTCCATCTGCTGCTGTAACTTTAACTGTGTCCCATCAACCACAGCGCTCAGCGGCCTGCCACTACAGAGGCCGCAGCATTTAGGAGCTGTCACAGTGTACACATAGAGCTCAGTGTGCGACTTTAACCCCCTCCTCTCAGGGTCTGCATGTCACTTTGTCAGACAGGTACAAAGATGCAGTGCGAGTTCAAATGTCTGTGGTGCTCTGCAGTTGAGGCAAAGTAGACAGAAATGAGGAAAAAGGCAGGAAATAAAAAGAAATAAACAAAAACAGCAGCCCAGGAGCAGGACGAAAATGTTGTTGTATATGAGCGGACTTTGTCCTCGAGAGGTAGAGGGGATGGTGGATGGTGTGTCACCTCGACGAGACGGCTGTTTAGCAGAAGACTCTATGAGATCAACAAACAACTGCACTGGTTGTTTTACACACACCGAGAGGCATCTATAGAGAAGCGTCGCCAGCGAAACCGTTGTTTCTCTGTGGTACAGCAGGCTTGTCAGGCGCTCCTCTCTTGCTGCTGCGCGATGCATTTTTAAGGCAGTTTTTGGATGCGCATAAGTGCACCGCTCGTCAGTGTTACTTTTGGCCATGCGCATGAACCCCTGCTCCCAGCTGTTTTTCCAGATGCACTTCCAAGTCGTTTTTGGAGTGGTTGCACCTGGTGCAATGCATCTCAGCAAGTCGTCGCTGCTTTTCCAGCAACTTCATAGCCCGCAGCTGTGTTTCCACCAGCGATTGTACAACAAAAAGAAGGTTTTTTTTTTTTTTTTTAAACCAAGCCAGGGTAGTGCCACAAAAATACCTGAATATCCTTTTGTGCAAGTTGTTTTACATTATTAACCCAAGTTTAGTTTAGTTTAGTTTAGTTGTGGATCAAATATTACACAAAGTAAAGTCAACTGTGCAGGAGAGAAAAGAAGCCCAAAGGGCATAATTATGAAGTACCCCCCTTCAACTCAATAAGTCGTTAAAGTCTAGTGAATCACATAATTTGGAATAAAAAACAAGAAAAAAAGAAATCAAAACAAAATTAAATCGAATAGATTTTTAAAAAGTAGCAAAAAAAAGAGAAAAAAAATGCAAAAGAAGAAAATACTTAAGACAAAATTCTGAGTAACTTAAATGTGCAAGAGTTGAAATACATAAAGTCAATTCCATCTAGACAAAATATATTTTTTAATGAATTTTAAAAGTCATTAAGAAAGTTAAAGACTTCAAGGTTTTACTAAGCGAATTCCAGAGATGAAGACCTCCAAACTTGCTGAAATATTGATAACTGATAGTGCAACAATAAGGTAAATGAAAGAACTTTGTGCGCCTCATTGAATAGGAGTGAATGTCTGATGATAAAAGGACAAAAATAAGAAATGTATCTGGAAGGTCTTGCTTGTGATATATGACTTCTCCCATGCATCTGCCCTCTGTGTTTTATTTCAGCACCTCATATAGAAGAACCCTCATCTTCCCTCCTTCCTGTCTGACTGGGGCGAGTGAACACCGCTGCTCAGACTAACAGCTTCTGGCATCTCCAGACAGGAATTCGTTCTTGCCCCTGTGATCGCAGCAGGCTGGGATTTTGACATGGAGGGAGCTACAAAGAAGTATGTTATTATTATTTTTGTAGACGCAGAGTTCGGGGGCCTCCCCATCCCGGATCCCCTCTGTGCATCCAGTTAGGGCTGTACACACACTATCATGACATTTTTTTGGTCTTGTGCACCTCAGTGTCAGATCATTGGGAGAGTGAAAACACACAGTATCAGATCATACATCAGTATCAGCATGAGGAGGATCAGCTATCTGAGCTCTTTAGCTCTCCCAGGTGGAGCTGTACAGGCCAATATATCTGACTGCTAACACTATATCCCAGCCAGACGGTCTCTGTGCCTCCAACTGTAATCCATACAGCTGAGGATGAAACTCTTCAACATCGAAGCCCCGTATGAGGTGTGTGTGGCCTGGCTCGCTTTCACACCCCACCCAGCCGTCACTGGTTGCTAAGCCGGGAAGGTGACCATGAGCTAATAACGGCATTCAGCCTCGCACAAACATACATGCACGAACTCTCTCTAGGTGGGTCACAGCTGTTGAATGAACCGCCCCGCATTTGCTCTAAAAATACCAGTGTTGACACAGAGAGAAAAACAAAAAAGCAAATTAATGAAGCCCCGTCTGTATTGATTTACTGCTGCCAGCCTCAGCTGGAGTTTTCACATCCTGTGAGATTTCATTCAGAGAATATCTCACGTTCTTTTTTTCCCCTCAAACCATTTCTCAACGTTATGAGCTGAGCTGCCCCCGCTGTGAGCAATGAGATGAGGCCCTCCAAGCCTGCAGCAACCGTCGTTCATTGGTCATTATGCAGCTGGTATCTTATCGTTTTGGACTTTTATGAACATCAGGGGCCAGATGCATAAAACTCAGATTGCAGATTCATGACTGAAACTGTGTGTTTGCACAAAGCCAGAAATGTGCATATGTGCTCTTTTTATCAGATTTAGAAAGCCCTGTGCACGCCAGGTTCTGTTTCAGGAATCTCGATCTTGGCGCAAGGACACAAGCCTCATTTTCACACCCACACTTCACCATAAATGGATGCAAAAACACCCTTAAACATTGGTTTCCATATCAATATTTGTGCCCCTCTAACACTTATAAGATCTATCAGTGAGAAATATCAACATGTTCTCATCCCTAGTTGTTACATGTTGCCTCCTTAGTGGACTTCCACGTCTACATATTATGCTCAAGGTATCCTTCTGCATATGCTCTTAAAGTTTTGGGATGCTGCTACTGTGATGTCAACACAAGCGCGTGGTGGGATTACACTGCATGTGGTTATGTAGTTTAGCTGCAAAAGGCAACTAACCCTGGGACATCAACAAACATATATGCTGCCGCAGCTGGTTAGGATTAGGGGATGAAGGCAGAAAAAAATGACATTCAGATGGGAAGCAAACACCAGACTTCTGCATGAAAGTCCGGGGTTTGTTGGACCCATCCACCTACCCTGTAGGTGCCATCACGCTCCTTATGTTATGTTGTTACTGGCAGCGTTTCAACTTGACACCATCCAGCCGCGTTCTGAAACGATGCTGTTTGTCCACATATTATGTGGACGCGTCAGGTGCCATCCAGCCGTCCAGGGGCATATCATGCAGACATGAAAGGGTGGCTTTTGGCGTTGGGCTCTTCTGCCAAAAGCAATGTCAAAGTGGTGGTATTTGATGACTGGTGACTGAATGTTTGTAGCGTCCATATTGCTAATTCTATACATTTTTGCAAAGAATCATTGCTGTAAAATCTCAATCATTCTGATTAATAAATGTTGACACTGACGTTAAATTATAAATGTGCCTTTGATTGACAGATATATAGATAGAAATAACAAGACCGTCTGTGAAATTGGCAAACAATCTAAAAACTATGTAAATCATATCTCAATTTGAATTTAATCTCGTCCTTATCATCTCACCTGCAGCTATCTCAGCTAAAACTTGATATTCTCAGGGCACTTTCTTCTATATAAATACCAGTTTGTATGACGGAAAAGGCATACACATTGTTTATGCATCTGGCCCCAGGAATGGGAGCTGGTACGAGGCTAAGATGCTGGACTTAATGGTTTTTCAGCCATACCTTGAGAACAGTAGGGTTTTCCACTGTGGGAACACATGTTGGGCTTAGCTTTAATTCAGTGTAATGAGATCTGAGAAGGACCCTTGAGTGTGAAGGGGCTGTCCACACTGCAGGCTGCCTTTATGGGCTGCTAGAAAGACGAGATCAGGCTGGCAGCGCAGGTCAGTAAGTGGAAGGCATGTGTGTGGGAGTAATGTGTGTGTGTGTGTGTGTGTGTGTGTGTGTGTGTGTGTGTGTGTCCACCTACAGCCGGTGTGCGGGCGGGCGGAACATCCCATACTTAATTAAAACAGCATCGCCTCCTTTTCGATTACAGGTGGGAAAATGTTGCACTTTTTTTTTTTTACTTTCCACACTGTTGTAAACGCCGGTAAATCAGCCTTTAACTTTTATGTGCCACACAAACAGGCACAAAGGCAAGCAAATAATGCACACACACATGAATGCCCACACACACTCAAACACATCCTTGATCAGGATCGCTACTACGTGCTGGAGGGTATTTACTTAGTTATGGAGAGAGTTGGAACACACACGTAAACACACACCCACTCAGGAGGACATTAAAGCCGGGAGCTTAGTGATAATTAGAGGTCATTCCAGTGACAGCTGGCACAGGGCATACCACAGGGCTGCAGCTCGAGGAGGGCGATCAAACACAAAGCAGGCATTGCTCTGCGAATGTAGAGAATGCCGAGAAATGGCTGCGAAGTTAGTAACACCTCGCACCATAACGAATGCCTCTCCAAACAGGATCGTCAGTGTAGCAAGTGTGGTATGCTGTAAAAGCTCTTGTCAATATGTAGCTTACTTCACTCTCTGGCATGAAAGGGAACGGTGGAGCGGGGATGAAAATGTCTTGATGGCTATCTGCTACTTTGATGTTGCCATAGAAATCCACAAATTCCCGTACAAATCAACATAGCAGGATGGTTAGAGCAGTGGCCATTTTTGTGCATCGTTGCCATTTCAGCCGTTGTGGCCGGCTGATTTCTGTGTCAAACTTACACATTTGTGGCAAGTCACGAACTCACACAGGTGAGGTTTTGCAGTAACGACCAAATACGCAGTTTAATAGTACAAAGCATGGAGAAGCTTCTTTTGTGTGCTTTTAATAATTCCAACCAATTTCCCTAGTAAACATAAAAATATAACCATACAGAAATCCAAATTCTCTCATTCACTGAAATAGGAATAACGTTTTATTTGTTAACTCATCAGAAATCAAACTTCAAACTGATATAACAAAAACTCGTTTTAGTTTTTCTCCTTAGTCATCTGTTTAGTTAGGCTACTGTTCCAACTAAAACCAGCTCTTTGTTGCCTTAAATTGCATCTGTCTGTCTAGTGTTTGATGCTGGATATGTATGTAAACTAATTATTTCTCCTTTTTTTCACGCTCTTTCTTTTTTTAGGTTTTTTACTGGAAGCTTTTTGGTGGAAAAGTGTACTGATGAGACAGGTAAGAGTGAATCAAAAAAGCTAAAGTTGTCTGTTATTGTTTTTTGTGTTTATTGTTCACTACAAACGATCTCTTTCACATATAAGTAGTTGTGATACATTGTTAAAATAGCAGGGTTAGTCCCAATTAGATAAGAGCAAAATCGAACAAGCAATAGACTGAAACAATTGCTCTACTGCTTTCTGAGCTTCTTGTTGTAATTTTTTTATCACAATAAACCTGTAAATCACTGAGTTAGATGCAAAAACAAAACAAAAAAACAACACACAGAAAAACAGGCTGATCTGCATGTTGTTTATCTCAGCAGTTTCTCTCTGCCGCAGCTGTTAGCTGAGCAGAGGCTCTTCCTCGTTCTAACTTTACGTTACATCATGTTTCAGAAAACATGCAAATAAGGCAACAAAAGCAACTTTGAAAAGGCTACAGAAATATTTTAAAGCAACATTGCTTATTTGAAAAAGTAAACGAAATAACTGCTTACTTGAATTGCAAAACTAATGCATCAAATTACTAATATTAAAAACACACAGATGTCAATACCTTTACAGCCCCGCTGATATTTGTCTGTTCAAACAATCCCCATTTTCTGTTTGACTAATCAATAATCACAGCAAGCAGTTCAATGTCCTTTCTTTTTATTCTGTTTCTATGGTTAGAGCATCCTGTCCAGGTTCACATGTCGGATACTTACAGAAATCACCTTAAACAGAGACGTCCGCCTGGTTATTTAAAGCTGGTCCCAATCCATGAAGTATATAAACATTAATCACATCTGGTCTGTAAGTAGGAGCAACGGTTTTTGCAACCCATTAAAGTACAAATTTCTCTCACAGACAAACAATGGGCTTCTAAGTGGAGTGTCAAAGCCTGTAAAATGCGAATGCCTTTTCAACAGGTCATCCATTGGCACTATGTTTTATAGTCTTCTTCCTGTTCCACTTTTTCACAGCCAGTGCCTGTCAGCTTCATTACTGCTCCCTTGTATTTAGTCTTTACGGTGAGAAAAACCATTGACGCATCAGAAGCCTGCTCAGTATTTCTTTTCTACACTGAGATGAGCAATATATTTACATAATGTTTTGTGCAAGTGAGAAAAAAATCGCGTTTATGTGCAAGAACTGCTCCAAAGAGATTATCCAGCCATCTGTGTAAAACTGGACTGGCGGTGCAAATTACGCTATATTAAATATAAAATTTGTGTCTAATGTCTAATCAAGTCAAGTCAAGTCAATTTTATTTATGAAGCCCATTATCACAAATCAGTTTGCCTCAGAGGTCTTTGCAGCAGACGACATCCCTCTGTCCTTTTCCCTCACATCGACAAAGGAAAAACTCCCCCCAAAAAAATCCTGTAACGGGGGAAAAAAATGGTAGAAACTCAGGAAGAGCGACTGAGGAGGGATCCCTTTTTCAGGACAGACAGATGTGCGATAGATGTTGTAAAAAACAATTAAATTACAGTAATAATATAAAGGAAACAGAAAGAGAGAAATATAGCAGATAGATAACAATAATGGTAACAATAACATATCATATAGTGATTGACAAAAAATTAATAAATGCAATATATGATAGCATGCAATGTTCTATGCAAACATTGTAGGTGTTGATAAGTGTTGGTAAGAGTCCAGTGTGTATATAATTAGTGGAAGCATGACTCATAATAATGCCAGTAGAAGGTCGCATCATGCAGGATCACCGCAACAACACAATCAAGGCCCACGACACAGGCACAGCCTAATCAGTCTCGACTGAGGTAATACATTTCTCAGTGAATGCTATATTGACTGGCAAAAGTTGAGTTTGCACTTGCAAAATCTGTTATTCTTCCTGCATCCAGCATTTGATGCAGCAGTGGTGTAGTTGCACCTCCAGGCAGCCAGGGGGCGCGCGCTCTGTGTGGCTAAAAAACCAAAATGTCCTCGTTTTGTACGCTTGTGTTGCAAACTTAAATATGAATACAGAGGATGTTATGGACAAGGATACATTTTACAATGTTTTTACTTGATATTCAATAGTGTTTATTCGAGCCAGAATATACAGCCAAAGAAAATTCAGCAGAGAGCACGCGCGTGGCGGACGAGGGGTACGCGCACGGATGTATTACAGGTAAGTCGGGTATGAGTGGGACATGTCCCGCGCACTTCCCGTGTCTGTGCCCTCTGTCCCCCGCACTTTTCACACACAACCGTTTAATTCATCTCTAACATGTCGTGTCTCGTTTTTCCGAGCGGGTTTGAAACTCACCGGCGTACACGCGCGGTCTTGTTATGATCACATGACACAGTAGAGACGCGCGCGGGCAGCTAACTAAAGTATCAAAAACAGTGTGAAGGGAAGCAAACCAACCAGCACCAGGAAAAACACACACACACACACACAAAAACAAACCACTTGCACTCCTTCTTCACAACAAACCGTGTAAGTTGAGTGAAGCTGTTTCCGGTTGATAACTTCGGCTAAATGATGTGAAATGAATTAGACGCAGGTAAAGCTCAGAGAACAAAAACACTGTTATTGTTACCTGTGGCTGACTAGTTAGCTTCATGCAGACCCCCTCCTCCTTAATGTCTGCGCAGATTTTATGTTGACTATTGTTTTGCACATATTTTTTAATCTTTTAATGCTACTTTGCAGCACTGATGGTCATGCAGGAGCTCAACAGGTGTTTGAGATTATAACTAGCTGAGAAAATATTAATTTCCACAGCTATTTCTTAATTTTTTAGTCTGTATTTTTGCAGTTGACGGAGCATTTCGAAGGCAGAGACTGGGCAGCAGCACTGACAGTCAGGGAGAGGCTTCACAGGTGAGGAGAGATTATAACTAATGGCTGTAAGGAAATATATTTGTAGAATAAGAATGACTTTTAGATTAATCTCCGCAGCTTTTTCAGAGCTACTCAGAGTTTGCACATATTTTTTTGTCTGTATTGTAATAGGAGGAGCAGTGAGAAGCAGCACACAGCAGTCAGGACGAGGACGAGGCTGCAGCACTGACCATCAGCCTGAGGCTTCGCAGGTGAGGACGGATTATAACTGTCTTTGGGATAAGAGTGACTCTGAGATTAATTTCCACTGCTGTTACTGGACTTTTCATGTTCAGTGTTGTCACTTTGCCTTTAATTATCTGGCTACTTACCCTGTAGATGCTTGAGGGTCATTCTGTGTCAACTCAACCACAGTTTGGCATCTCAAACTTAATGATTTTGATAGTTTTAAAGACTCTTGCCGTCAACCTATGACGTTCTTAATTTAGAGCGAGAATGGGTTGTGTAATCACGTAATATAAGGAGAACTAAGGAGCACCAGCGTGATAATCAGGCTGTTGTGTGAACATAGGGACCATGCTTCATCATCCCACCACGTGCATTTGATGACATCACCGTAGCATCATCCCAAAACGTCACAGTTTGACTTGGCAAGAGCAACATTGGAGCAACATTTGTATTCATTTCAAGTCATGTTTGTGGTCAAATGGCAACTGTAATCCAGCACTGACTCTCTGTTTACCTTTGTTTTTAGTCTCAACCAACCACAGACTGCTCCAATATGTCCACTGTACAGCTGACTTTGACTGTCTATTGTTTGGCACTGCGTATGTAGCTTCGACTAATTCTTTTCTTTCTCTTTTTTTTGTAGGTTTTCACTGAAAGCTTTTTGGGCGGAAAAGGATACTGATGGTACAGGTAAAAGTGAATCAAAAACTAAAGCTGTCTGTTGTTATTCTCTGTTCATCACTATAAGCAGCCGCTGTTACATACAAGAGGATGTGATCTGTTCAAATGTGATATTGATTACAGCTGCTTTAAAGAGTAACAGGGTTCGTCCAAATTTTAAGAGCAAAATCTAAGATATTGGTATTTTACAAACAAATTGACTCCAGTAGAGTGAAATACTTTCTTAGCGGAGCGTCAGAACTCAGTCAAACTTATTCAAATGCGAACTTGGTGCATCCCGTGATGTCAGTGGATGGTTTTGTTGAATCATGTCGGTTTGGCATGTTTGAGCCGTAGAAGTCATGGAGAAAAGTATTCAAATATTTGAAGTGTTTTTTTTGGTCAGTGTGTTAGCTTTGGTGCCAGACCTCTAACTCGACACCCCCCTCCCTCCATTGTCGAATAATTCGAGAAATGTCCGTTTTGTCTGAATATCAGCCTGAGTCAGCATCAGGTTTGCACTGTAGTTCCATGGCTTCATGAATACTGAATGTCTTTTGGATATTTTAAGAACATTTTTGGACTTTTTCCCTCTCGTGCAGAAATGCAGCCAACTTAGATTGGAGCTGGAACTGGAAAAACGATAGCTATTGGTACCATATGCGTTTTTTTGGAGCTGCAGTCAGTTTAAGGGTGTCATAAAGGTATTGATTTCAAAATATTTGATTTAATAGTGGGAGACCAGTTTTGTGATAAATTATGGCAATTTTTATTGAGAAAATCAATTCCTATGGAGGTTTTCATTAGGGTTTGACAAGAGGGGATTTTGACAGAAAGTTCTCTCCTTTGGAGCCCTAATCTGCTTTATGAAGTCAGTGTGGAGGACTGACCTGCAGTGGTGCCATTGAGCAAGACATTTAACCCCAGCTGCGCCAGTCCTTATAGGCAGCTCCCAAGTGTGAACGTGCAGCTGAAAGTGAAGCAGTGCAGATAAAAGAGCATGTGACTAGCAAAGTGAAAATCCTCAGGAGCAGTTTAAACCTTTTAGAAAAGCAGTCATTGGTGGAGGAACTGCTGAGTTCCTTTACTTTAGTGAGAGTACTAATACCACATTGTGAAAAGTCTCTGTTAAAAGAAAAAGTCCTGCATTAAAAAAAGTAAAGTGAGTAAGTATAATCAGGAAAAGATGCTGAAAGAATGAAAAGTAGAAATATCCAGTCCCAGAAAAACCTTGAAAAAAAAGCAAAAAACACACCCATAAAAATTTAAAACATTAGAAAAGAAAAAAATGTTTATTAAAATAATTGCCAAACTATTTGATTCAGAAAAATAAAACAACAACCCCCAAAAATCACTCTATTAAAAAAAGAGGGAAAAAAAGTATTTATTAAAATAGTTGCCAAAGTGGGGAAAAAAACACATAAAAAACAAAAAAACCCAAGAAAATCAATTAAGTGTTTATAGGAATTGTTGCCAATGTTTTGTTGTTGGTCTTATCATTATTATTATTATTATTATTATTATTATTATTATTTATTGTTATTTATTATTATTATTATTATTATTATCAATTGTATTTATTTAAAAGGGGCCATGCACAGCTTAAAATATAACCATTCAATGCACCGTACCAGATTATAACTTAGAGCATCAGCAGTCCCTTGGCAGCATCTGCTAATTTATTAACTGGCTAATCATTTCAGCTGTGAACAATCACTGGGTAGTGTAATTCATAACAAAACATATTTAATACACTTCTTTTTTTTTTTAATGCAAAAAATCATAATTTGTTAAGTAACTACAAACTAAATCTATCAGATAAATGAAGAGAAGTAAAAAAAGAAAATACGACATTTCACTTTGAAATGTAGTGGAGTAAAAGTATAATGTGGGATGAAAAGAAAAGAATAATGTAAAGCACAAGTCCCCCAAATGTATACTTTGGTACACTACTAAAATGTACGTAGTTACACTCCACCGCTGAAAGCAGTGACGGGTCCGATGAATAAAATAAACCATCCCCCAACACCGTTTTTAAGAATTATGTTCAGGCTGCAGCCTTATTAGTCCCAATGCCTCAGATACATGAGAGCACCCCTCTTAAAAAATAAAAAAAGGTTATGGGGAGCAAAATTTTTACAATCTGTAAAAACGCTTCACCTCAAGCCTTCCTCCGAGCCAGACGTTTTCCACTCTTTAGCATCTCTGCACTTTAATATAGTCCCTCTGAAGCTGTTCTCCGAGATTCTTTTCCTCCATTTGTACTCTCGTCCTCTACAGAAAGAGGTATCACCTAACGCCTGACATGGTTTTGGGGGACCAGCTACAGGAAAGAGAAGAGGTCATGTCTGGATATGACCTGCTGCAGTGGCGGAGATATAGACCAGATCTGCCGCGGTGTAGTCAGAGAGGGGTGTGGTGTCCTCTTTCAGCCCCTAGTGACTTCTGCTATAAAGAGAAGCAGTGTTGGTCTTTTTCAAGATGGTAATGAAATCTGTCCTCATGTCCCCTCACTTATTAAAGTTCCACTCCAGACGTTTAGGGGTGACATCAAAATTCCTGATCTGCACAGTGTATTAAATACCAGATATGGAAGGAATCCTGTCAACGCTGAATAGGTGCAGCGGTTCACCTGCCATCAGGCCCTCGTGACACACAGTGATTTCCGTAGAGCTGCTGTCAGAGTATCCCATCACATCCAAGAAAAAATCTAAAAGAAACATTTGCAATTAGAAAAGTGCAGTCTGTAGAGCGCAAGTATCTCTGATCGCAAGCACTTTAGACAAATGCGCGGTGGAGTTGCTCTTCGCGGTCCTCAATAAGGCTCAGACACACCGAACCGACATCAAATAACGATCAAATAACTGGCACCAAAGGCAGACTGTCGCGTCGCCTTTTTATTAATAGCATTAGTTTACAGATTCTCCAAATGAAAAAGACCAAACCTTTCTGTGGATGTCAGTTATTCATGCCAGGACAAAGGCCAAAATGTGGCCTGCAACAGACTGTTTGGCCTGGTTGAGAGGACGGTTTTAGGACGGTTAAGGCTTGTTGTATTGAGCTGAAACAATATCCGGACATTCCTTTTGCTTTGTGCTTTGGCTACGTGGTTTTTGTTGATGACTTGCAGCCCTTACCAGCCAGTTAAGAGAAGCGAGGAGTCAGCAGTTGATGACAGTCCAAAAATGGACTTTTGCAAGAATTGTGAATCACCGAAACCACAAGGGGTCCTTGAGCATACAGTCATAAATGTGCACACGGAATATTAGGTTGATTGGTTCAGTAGTTTGCATGATTAATTGTGGACAGACAGGTGGACACACACTCTCATGTACTCATGCATGCACACATTCAACCAAATGGATGATACCCCCAAACTTCCGTTTGTCAGAGATAAAAATGTACAAATTTATATTAACAAAACAGTCCAGTCAACCCTTTTAAACCTGTGTTGACACCAGTTTTCTTGTACCGCATTTGGACACCTTTCACTAGATATTAAATTTCTGAACTTTGGAAAAAAAAAAAAAGATTTCTTTCAAAAACACAAGAAAAAAACACAATGGCAAGAAATGTCCAAACTGCACAAAAAGTTAGTTAAAGATGACAAAGAAATAATCTGAAAATTATCTGAGGGGATTATTAGATATTATCAAACAAACAACAAAGGAAAATGCTAATAAAACTTTAATTATAATTCTCTTAATTATGTCATAGAAAAGAAGAATAAACACGTATTAAAGTTGTTTTTAGCACTTTCTTGAGTTCCTTTACTTTCTTTTTTTGTTTTGCTTATTTTCAGGTAATTGTCTTGCAACGTTTTACTTATTTTTTGCTATATTTTTTTTTGGGCCATTTCTTGTTAAGCTGCTTGTCTTGTTTTTCAAAGAAATCAAGCCAACTTGCTCAGGTTAAATAACAGTAAAAATGGGCACAAATATCGATAGTTTTGGAACGGCGTGGATCCAATTTGACAGCCACCTTCAACATTTTTCCATTATCATAAATAACACCAGAAAAATGTCACGTATGTCCTGTGACCGCTCGGTCTACCTTTGACAGAAATGCGATAGGTTAATCATTCCAGTCGGAGCTCTGTGGGCTGCTGTGCTCCTGCTGCCTCCGTCCACACGGAGCTGCAGGCTGCTGCTCTCGCAGTCAGGGAGCTCTAAATCTCCGGGGATTTTCTCTGCTGAGCTGTGCTGTGTCCTCCGTCAGAGCAGACCATGTACATTTGGACGGGGATGAATCGGACTATTATTAATTATCCGGCACACAGGTCAGCGGCGCCATAAATAACCATCGACTGACAGACAGATTTTAACCAGAAAAACAGGCAGGGTTTTGGGGGGCTGGAGGGTACGCGGTGAACTCTGAGAAATTTGGATTATAAGCATTTTACAGCAGTGAGACACTGTGTTTTTGTGACGATTTCTGCTTAGACTTTAATCACCGAAGAAAGACGCAGATCAAAATAAACATCTCACCCCGGATTTGAACCTGCGATGTCTTCACTCTCACCGAAATTACATGTTTTTCTGCCTGCATTCAAAATTCTTTCACCAGAGAATGGAGACGTGTTATTTTCAAAAACACTTTTACCACCAGGCATATTAAAAATATTTCATACTGAAGTTTTTATTGCAATCAAGCCTCCGACTTTAAACGGGCTGACTTTAAAAGGTCACCAGAGTGCACCCGAATACAGCCCTCTTAGAATATAGTCAGGTTAAAAATATCAAACCACACCATTTAAAGGTTATTATACATTAATGAAGGACTTGCTTGTTTTGAATTTCTAGCTGGAATTTGTGGTAGCCGGTATGATCATACAGAATCCTGTGATTTTGAAGGTATGCTTCAGAAAATAACTGCTAAAAAGCACCCGTGAAATTCGAACACCAACAACGTCTTAGTGTTGTTGCTCCAAACCCCTGGGCTCGCTCTGGTTTTGTTTTTCCCACCCACCAAGGCAAACAGAAGGCGTGTGGGACATCAAAGAGCCAAGATGCCCTCAGGGCACCCAGGGGCCAAAGCGTATCTTAAGTTCAGGCAACATTTCACCTAAACAAATCACCTCCTCAGTCAATCCATAGTGGCTCTCGCCATCCTAGCTGTCAGTCATTTTATAAAAAAAAAAAAAAAACGTTGTGATGATGAGTGTGAGGTCAATAAATCTGTAAAGTAATAAAGGTATCAGCTCTGAGTGTACTGCACAGCGAGACGCAAATAAACCCAGATATCCGCTTGTTGACTTAGTTCAGGCCACGATTTGTATGCCTGCTTATGGTCAGCACAAGTCAAATATGAGGTCAGTATATTTTGAATCTCCAACCTCCATTTCAATAGCCCCTGAACTGTGACAGGGCTTTCCGCCGCACATTCAGAGCTCCGAGTCAAATAAACAAATAATTCCATCCTTTTTGCCTCAAGGTGCTCATCGTTATACATATTTAGTGACGGACGATTACGATTTTAATAAGCATAAGAGGAGAAAGCCTGTTGGCCTCCCCTTGTCAAAACATTTATACAGCATGCAAAAGGGCCTGTGGTTTCTCCGGCGGTCAGGGGAGAAAGAGTTGACTTTTATTTTAGTCCTCAGCCGCGCTGCCTCAGTCCTTCCAGAGCTGGACAGTGGGAGCATTTAACGGAAGAGACCCGCGGCCCAGTCATCCGTCTGGTCGCATGCATGTGTGGTGGGATGATTCATGCTAAAGATGAAGGATGAAACACCTGCACACTGTAATCCTTGTGCCATCTTGTTCGCTTATAGTTAAATTCGTCATGCAGGTCAAAGTTTAACTGAGTCGTGAGGTGGAATAGCTACAAAAACTTTTAATGCAGGCATTCGGGGCAAAACTGGGCACATCTTTTTCTAAATCTTTGAAGAATTTTTTCGTCCTTCCAGCAATTTAAAAAGTGTCCTAATGAACCATGTACGTTTAATTACAGTGTAAATATAAGTACACATTCATAAAAATTGGGGTCGACTATACTTACCATACTTGTGCACCAACAGTTTTAGAAGAAGCATTCATTTCTTTTAACTCTTTATAACCTGTACAAATTGGCTTGTCTTCTTTAAAAAAACATGGGAAAAAAGCGACGAGAAACGTCCCAAAAATTTGAAAGAAATTAGTAAAAAGTTACAGTGCACGGTGTATTTATCAGAGCTTTTCACTGGAAACGACTACTTTACTTGAATCTTAAAGCCTTAAAGCCCTTCTTGAGACAAGCCCAAAGACTGAGTGAGATTATGTCACATATTTCCAAAAACTTTGAAGTTAATGCGTTAATTTTCATTTAATTTCCTCATTTTCTTGACCCTGACTTTGATTTGTCTTGTTTCATTTTAATACAGTCCTTTAAAATCAGGACAGTGGTGGAATTTTGTGACCCTGCTGGCTGAATATGAATAGATGTTTTTCACTGTTGTTCACAACAACATTGTTTTGTTATGATAACTTACTTTATTGGATTTCTGAGACGGTTTCCGCCCATTTTTGTCTTTGATGTGTTGAGGTGAGAATGATTAGTCTGTGATAAAATGATAGATTGTTTGGGGCGGCCCGAACCGCGAATCTGCTAAAATGATGTCCACATTCCTGTGAGGTCAAACAATCTGCACTTGGATGACTATTTTTCTGTTTATGTTGGGTGTGAGATGAGCTGAAAATGTTTAGAACAGACTACCTCAAATGCCTGTTGTTGCACAATTGATCGACAGCTGTTTACAGCATGAAAACTGTAACCAAATGAGATTATTGGTTTTCAGCTGAGTGTGAAGTGTGTTTCACAAGCAATTCTTTTGCGGCTTGGATCGCACTAATTATGGAAGATCTGGTTTAAACAGCTATCCGTCAGTGTGCTGACAGCTCGTGCATGCATGTGGGACCGATGCGAGCCGAGCTGGCAGCTTAATTGCTGCTAAATGAGTACAAGATTTTGGAATTGTTTTCATTCTGTGTGGTTGGGCAATAAATTTCATTCACGGATCATCATTCCTCAAAATCTAATAAAATGTTCTCAGAAGATGCCTTTTTTAATAACCGTAACAGGCTGCACTGAGACAACTTTTAAGACTCGGATTACACTGTAAAAACAAAGCTGGACATTTTTGTCTTGATGATTCAATACCTGTTTTTTTTATCATTCGCAGCCTGTTGTCTTCCAGGTTTCTCTATTATTCGGTCTTTCTTTTGCATCAAGTTTGGTTTCATTTGTTGCTTCCAGCAGCGCGGCCGGTCAGACTAATAGTTGTGAAGAGTTGATGATGAGCAGACAAAAAACAGTCAACTCTGGTGGCCATTAGCCAACATCTCAGCACCGATCACTCTGACAGGCTGTTTTTACGCAGTTATTATCAGAAAAACAGCATCCGAGCATTATCTGAAAATTAGACCTCTTACAACAACACGTGGAAACAGGGAGGGAAAATGGAAAACAGGCAAAGCTTCCACAAATACGCAGGAACAACAGTCGAGAGGCATCTGCTCTCTCCTTCTGGTTTGAGCTGTAGGTCGAACGTACAACACAAGGTCGCACCAGAGCTGGCCGGCACTGTGTTATCACGACTGTGTGAGATGTTTTGCCAAAGAAAATGAACCGTAACGGATAAAGCCCAAGACGTTTACTATTGCGTCCGCTCAATTCGCCTTTGATCCATGGGAATGCACTGAATGTGGACAGCAAAAGGAATTTTTTGGAGCCGTTAAAACTCCGCAAAGGCAAAAAAAGTTTTAGAAATGTTTGAAATTTGATGCTCGCGTCCTCGTTCAAAGAGCAGGCACCCTCGTTTCATGCTCCTGTGATTCTGAGTTCTTCGGATAAAGTTTTATAGTCATTAGTGGTGTCTTTTCGTTCTGTAAATTATTTACAGATTTTTGTTTTAGGTCTTTTGGGCCCAAAAGATGTCAGAAACAAAGCATGTGTGTGAGAGAAGCAGTCGTCAGAATCAAGGCCGCAGAGAAGCTGCATGTGAAACATGTGCTGGCAGCCATTTTGGATCAAACTCCAGAGCTGTGACCCAACTGTACACTCTGCACTAAGACTGTGAGGTGTAAAGCGTGTGCTAACGCTGATAGTATCCTATTTTGTTTGCTAGTGTGCATAAGAAATTAACATTTACCTAATATTTTATACACGAGGAGTGCAGATCAATCAAGCAACACCTGTGGAAACACTGACAATTTAGAATTTGGAAACGTAGCAGAAAGAAAGCATCATCCAAAAATATAATTTATTTATTTATTTTTTTTTAGATATTCTTGGAGCTGTCTCACCGTTGAGTTTGTTTAAATGTTTTCCAGCTGTGAGCAGCCTCGCGATATCTGTTGTGCATTGCATGGTGGGAGAGTCCATCAACACCGTTTCAAAAATAAAAAGCATGCTCACTTACATCATTTAAAGGAATATTTCACCTGCAACCATTTTAGTTACTCACTCACGTGTCAGCTTGAATTTCTGGAGGAAAGTTTGGTTTTCTCACATACCTTCACAGTGAGAGTACACAGAGTATGCATTTAACAACAACAAAACTATATCGAAATGTGTTTAAAAACACTTCCAAAACATGTGCAGTATAATCCAAGTCTCATTTATTCAGTGCATGATCAGTACTTCCCAAATACATGCATTTTTACTAAAATGCTGCAATTTAAAACACATGTACAAACAGCCTCTTGCACAGCTGAATAGCATGCTCAAGGCCCACTAAATGTGCAAAAAAACATTTTTTATTGTCATTTTAGCAAAAAAAGCATGTTTTGGAAGTAATGAGCCTGCGACTGGATAAGTGAGATGTGGATTGTACTGCACACATTATGTAAGCGTTTGTAAACAGATGTTTGATGCAGTTTTGCTAATTGTGGACACCTTTTTTAGATTCTGTTAACCCTTGAGGCATGTGAGAAAAACTAAGTTTCTTCACAAATTCAAGGTGACGTGCAGTGAGTAATTGATATGCAAATGGTCATGATATTGGTGAAATATTCCTTTAAGATGCATGTTTTGTTTTTGTTGCCTTTCTTATTTTATTCTGTGTCTTGTTTGATAATTTTGACATTTTTATTGTTTAGTTCTATTTTAGCACTTTTTTTTTTTTTTTGCTTGCTTGCTTGTAACTGATACGCAGCTCTTCAAAAGCAGCTTTGTGGGCCGCTATGAAATTAGACCTGTTATGGATAGCGTGAGCTTGTTTCCAGATTTGTGTGCTCTCTTGTGACTGCTCAGCGCGTGAGTCACAGTTTTCCAACAATACGCGTTACACATTTCAATGTGTCTCCGTGTCTTCAAAGCGCACAATGAAAAGCAGTTTAGGGTGCTTTGCTATGCCCACTTTCACAGCACATCAAATCAAAGCCTCAATTACTGCAGCTAATCTGTTTCCTGTAGAGCTGTGGTAAAAGACGGGATGAATAACACTTAAGGGGGGGCGTGTCTTGTTTAGAGTTTACAAACAACTCCTGAATGGGACTAGATAATCCTATGCAGATTTCTCACTTTGCCTCCATTGTGAAGATGCTTCTTTGCACGCTGCCTACCCACAGTGGGGGAAGTTTTGCTGCAGCAGGGGCACAGAGGCAGACAGGAGTGGCTGCAAATGTAATCCTCAGTAGAGAGCCCAGATTGAGTCTAAGCTGATAAGACTGTCTTGGGGCTAACGACGGGCCACAGCAGGTACCTGACCCATCCATTTCCCTGCAATAAAGCCTAAACTACAGCCCGCTCCCCTGAGGCTTCAAAGAAAGAGTCAGCCTGAGTCAGGCCAGCCCTGCTGAGGGTCACAGCCAGTGAGGAGAACAAAAGTTGCTAACCGTGGAAGATGTCTGTGCGGTCGTCCATCTATATCTGTGTAAATGACACCTGTGACATATGCGGCTCTGCCGAGCGTCGCAGACCTGATGGCCGAGGTACAGAGGAGACATGAGGTGCTCCAGGGTCAGAAATGGAGGTCAGGAGGCTGTATTGATGTCGCTGGCCCCTGACCTCATGTCTCTGGAGGAGGGCGGGGTGCCATTCAGCTCCTGGCAGCATGTGTCCACAGCCTGACCTGAAACCAAAGTCCTGCAACGGCCAAAGGTCTTCATCTCCTCCTCACGGTGCGTCCAGGCACGAGGAGTCTCCCCTGAAGCTCACTCAGGACAAAACAGAGAGATCTCGTTTAGCACCTTTCTGCTGTGACACAAAGTAAACATTTGAGTTTTTACAGAGAAAAGGGAG
The DNA here is from genome assembly GCF_008729295.1 of Plectropomus leopardus. Lineage (NCBI taxonomy): Eukaryota > Metazoa > Chordata > Actinopteri > Perciformes > Serranidae > Plectropomus > Plectropomus leopardus. Next base: position 4,010,965 of record NC_056475.1, on the reverse strand, counting down.
GGCAGCCGAAAAACAACAAAAATGGCAGTTATCCGACTTTTAAGAAACGGGAGAGGAAATACCACACTTTGATGAAGTTTTATTCCTTCGGGTAGTAGTCGGGAAAAGTCAGCCTCTCTTTCCTTAAAAAAAACGTAACTAGGTGAATCATTTCACTCTTTGTAAAGTCAACACTTAGGACTGACATGAGAAATAACAGACAAGTTTTTTTTTTTTTTTTTTTTTAGCTATGTAACACATGACTTCCCTTTGGAAAAAAATATACACGAAAAATAATTTCCTTCAGAAATAAATTGTGTCCAGGAAATTGGGATGTAAATTTTTACCCAAACAAACCTTTCAGCCAGAATGCACACAGTCTAACCCAACAGAACTATTCAAGGATTTCTGAAAATAAAATAAATAGATGAATTATACCACAAATACTATATAACTACTACTAATAATTATATATATATAAATACATATATATATATATAAATTAAATAATTTAGCAGGATATCTCAAAATCTGCCATAAATTTGATTGAAATTGGTATGTGTGTGATTACATTTTCTTTTCTCTCTTTTTCAGATCCAGATTCCCGTGTGCATCCACCAATGTCTCTCTGTCTATCGATCCACCACTTTGGTCCCGAATTTTGGATGGATTGCCCCGAAGTTTGTTTCAATTACTCCAGTTCCATGTGGATCGGGATTCTTCTGACTTTGGTAAGCTCCCGACTCTACTACACCAGCAGATCAAACTTTTTACTCAGAAAATATCTCAACATTTTCCAGATGCATGAGGATCAAATGTTGTGCAGATATTTGTGGTTCTTTAATGATTTTGTTGATCCGCAATTTTTCTATAAAGCTCCACCATGATGGTGATTTTTTTTTTTTTTTGTTGAACTATCTCAATAACAATCGAAGCGACTATGATGAAGTTTTGTACACACGTTCGTATTATCCTGAGAATAAACGGTAATGGCTTTGATGATCCTCTAACCAGTGGTGGAATGCAAGTATATTTACTCAAGTACTACAAGTACAAATTCATGGTACTTAAATTTAATTGAGTATATTATTCTCATGCTTCTTTCTACTCCTAATCCATCATTACTCTTCCCATGGAAATATCTTACTTTGTACTCCACTGCAATTAGCTGATAATTTTCAGTTTTAAAAAGTTAGGATATTTGCAGACAAACCACATAAAAAGCTGAAACGAATACTCAATTGATCTGTTGATGAAATATATTTCCATAATTGTCATTTTCTGCAAAAACATTTTTTTGTTTCAGCTTCTCCAATACAAGAATTTACTGCTTTCCTTTGAGTTATTGAAATTATTTTGATCCTCTGAAATAATATATATTTTTTCTGCATTAAGTACTACTACTTATAGTACTTAAATCTATTTTTCTGTACCCACATATTTTAACATAAGTAACATTTTTAAATGCAGGACTTTTCTAGTAACACAGTGTTTTCACAGTGTGGTATTTTTACTTCTAATCATTTTGCAAAAACATTTTAAAATGATTTGCAAAGACTCATAGCAGTTCATTAATTCATTTGGAATGTATTTCACTCTGTAAAATAAGTTTTTTTTGCCATCTGTACATTATTATCAACCTTTTATTTCTGCTTAGTCTTGAAATTTTGATTAATTATGCAATCTCTGTTTTATCTTTTTCTTTTTATGAATGATTACAGTAAGCTAATTACAGTTATTTTCTTCTTAAGCCATTTTATGCTTCTATTCTCTCCTGCACAGAGTTTAACGTTTTAATTTTCTTTTTCTATCACACATATGGATGTGCAAATAGAACTAAACTAAACAATCTGAATACTTCCTCCACTACTGATTGCCTTCATCTTGCGCCATCATCAGGTCGAGTTACTTCGTCTTCGTCCCCCATTGTTAGCATGCTCTCATATTAAACTACGATGGCGAACACGGAACATTATATTTGCTAAATATCGACACGTCTGCATTGTCATTTTGAGCAGTTAAGCATACTTCTTTGACTCCAAAACATTTAGTTTGAAGCACCTCTTTTTCTGCGTGCAGCCAAAATTGCCTGCAGATCAACCCCATAATTGGGACAGCGTATAATTTGATGCTGATCGGATGCAATAAAAAAGTGAACGTATTCTATTATTGCAATAAATGTTGAGGAAGTGGAGCCTTCACAGAAGAATGCGATACGCTGACTGCTCTCTACTTTCAGCTCGGTATGCAGGCAGCTTTTTAATTCACAGAAAAAAAAACTATTTTTCCATCAACACTGTGGCTACATGGCAATAACACGATGAAATTATAATGTAGTATTGCTCTGAAAAATAAACAGAGAAAAAATACACACTCCCCAAATGCCAGTCAGACTGGGGTCGTCTCAGAGCCTCGTGCGCTCTGACCGACAGACTGCTGTATCATGCACAGGCCTGCGATGTGATTTATGACACATCATTTGGAGCGTACAATTAGGACCCGTTAATTGGCTTCAAAAAGTCTGAGTGCTCGTATCTGTGCGCTGTTTAGCATCACGGCGAGCCTCGGGCACGCCGCTCCCCCACAGAGACACTGGAGAGCACAAAAACACACCACAGCAGCACGACGACTCCTGCCTCGCCTATCAGAGCGATCAAGTCACAACAGCTCCGGGGTAGAGTCACACTTGAAGACGGGAGGGAACGTCCACGCAAGCGGAACTCACACTTTTGATTTTGCAATCATGGGAAACCATTTATTCATACAAAGCCATGTTGGATTTTATGATTGGAGTTTATTTTGGTTGATGTTCCCTCACATTCCTTCATGAGGGACCAGTAAAGCTCTTTGTAAAAACTCCCACAGTTTATGTAAGCTAAACTCTAGTGGTCTCTCCTGACCAACAAGGCCTCCTCCTCTGTTTTTCTCAGACTCTCAGATCACCGTATAGAGAGAGAAATGAAAGGAGAAGACAAAGAGAAAGAGGTAGATCTGATCTGATAGCAGAGCTGAGCCGTAGCTTAGAAGCACAGACACACAGGCTACGTCCAAATTGGATCGGGTGGATTTTTGACTTGCCAGTTTGGCTAACACACAGCGTTGGACTGCGCCCAAAAGAGAGTGAGAGAGAGAGAGAGAGAGAGAGAGAAAAAACGTGAGGAACAATAGAAGATTATAAATGTTTGAGCTTTCTGTCTTATGTGGTTAAACACCTGCTGGATTCAGTCCTGTGGCAGATGCTTACAGTTTCAGTGCATCTTTGTTTGGTGAGTGAAGGATCACCGACATGTGACCCTTTTCTTCTGATCACAGCAAGCTAAACAAATCATCCCTAAATGTCAGTTCTGGGGGTTCTGACTCACAAGGACCAGCACTTCTCTGCTAATAAGTCATATAACAGATGGAAAGACACAAAGGCTTAAAGCGAAAGCAATTTATCGAGGTTATAAAGCAGCAAAGGCGAAAGAATTCACTGTGAAAACACCCCAATCTGTCAATAGGAATAAAACCGCAACATCCAGCGGGACTCTGCAGACTGGATAAATGATATTATGCTGTCAGGTACGGACGCTCTGCACAATGAAGGTGACAAAATGAAATCTGAGGGAGTTTTCTTCTGTAGGTGGAGCTCTTTTCTTTGTCGTCTCTGGTTATTGCTGCTCATGCTAACTACACGTTTCCTCTCAGATTTATTACAAAGAAACCACTGTTGCAGCTGTTACTGGAAAAGTAAAAACACATCACTTCCTGTGAACCACAGGACTTTTCCCAGGGAAGAGTGTCCAGGCATGTTAGCAGAGAACGAAAGTTTCATGCACAGGATATAAGCTGTTTTACGACTTTAGATTATTACTTTTAAAGAAAGTCGTGAGAGATAAAAATACATTAAGGAGAGCTTCAGGAAGTCGCGCACCTGTGATATGCATGGGCATCAGAGCCGAGGGACAATCATAGGACGCAGCGAGCTGCAGAGGAATGTCTCGGGGGGGGGGGGGGGGCCATCAGCGTGGACCTGCCTGACCTCCGCAGCTCGTCCCAGTAGGGCAGATGGGCCTTCACCCCGTAATGTCACCACAACAGGGGGCAACAGGGACATCTCAGGCAGCTCAGCCTCTGTAAAAGCCAGAAACTCCCTGCAGGGACAGACTCCAATAAAATCTCTTTGTTCCTCAGTGAGCGCCACATCTCAGGTCCTCATCAATGCTCCGGTTTGAGGTTTCAAGAGAAAGAAAACACCCTGTGGCTGCTTTCTCCTCGCGCTTTCCGTTAGAAGATAGAAGGGAAGACTGCAGTGAGAGTGAGCAGATTTATTCGGCTTTTACGGAGAGCTGACTGAGAAAGTCTTTTTTACACTGATCTTTCCATTTTTATCATATTACATCCATCATCTGTCATTTATCTCAGTGTTGTTTGTCTTTAACCATTTTACATACTGTATCTTCATATTGTATTTAAAAAAAAAATGAGATTACCGAACAACAGGGAAGCTCTCACCAATGAAAACTAGCTCCCCAGGTAACTCCGGTGCATTTACACATTTGTTTAAACGTGGATAAATGTGCCTTGTCCCTTTTTTTAAATGTGCAATAACATTTATGTAAGTTTATATTACGATGCACATTATGTGTATATTATAATTACCCTGTGCAATTATCCATCCTACACATGAGGTACAAGCAAAAAGTGTATATAGTATATATGGCTTTTGTATTTTTGATTTTTATTTTTCTATCAAATTTTTTACTTATGTTGTACATTTTTGTTGTGTTTTTATCTTGTTTCATTTTTACCACTCGGTCACTTTTTTCCTTTGCTTTTGTCTCTTGAGCTGCCGAGTGGATTTTCATGTGGAATTTTGCTGATTAATATTGATTGTTTTTTGTTGTAATTGTTTTTGTCATACAAATTTCTGTTTTTTTCCCTGTTTTTAGAAATCTGAGGGCGGCCCATTACAAGTTTTCATAGCCAAGGTGATGTAATCAAATCATATCAGTCAGAAATATTAACTGTCCACAGGCAAACTCGAGCAAAGTCAAGACCTGCTTTTTAGTTTGGCTTTTAATTTAACTAAATTTATCTATTGACCATTTATTTTATTTTAGTCTGTTACACAGTTTTTCTATTTCAGTAATATTATTATTTTTACATATTATTTAACTTTGTGCTCCTATCCTTTTATTTATCTCTTATTTACAGTTTGAGTATTTAACTTATGTATTTTTTTCATTATTACTGGTATCATTTTATTCATTTATTTATTGTTTGTTTATTTATTAATTTACTTATTTTTTATATTTTTTTATCTTTCTGTTTCTAGGCTGTATCCTCTCCCTGTCTCTGGTGTTTCCTCTCAGCATTTCCTCAGTTCCTGGTTTCAGTGATTCAGTGAGTACTGTGAGTACTGGTTTTGCTTTATTGTGTGTTTTATATACATGCTTGTGTGTGTGTGTGTGTGTGTGTGTGTGTGTGTGTGTGTGTGTGTGTGTGTGTGTGTGTGTGTGTGTGTGTGTGTGTGTGTGTTGTAGTCGGGGCGATCTTGATTTCATTGTATGAGGCACTTTGTGTTACGTTTTTTTTTGTATGAAAAGTGCTATATAAATAAAGTGTGACTGATTGATTGACTGATTGACTGATTGATTGATTGATTGATTGACTGATTGATTGATTGTACATTTCTGCAAACCACTGTTACGTTACATTTGTATGTTATTATTTAGCGAAAATGTTGAAACTTGTGTTTCTTTGTTTCAGCAACACTGTGGGTTTAGATTTAGTGACAAAAATACTTCCTTATAAGTTAAGAAAATATTTTTTGGGGCATAAAACAGAGAATTTTGGGGCACAATCCAGACTGGAACTGCAGTGATGTCTCATTAAAATACAACTGCCTTTGTTGCCACAATCCCGGCTGAAAACACAGTGACAGGTTGCTAAGAAACACTCATGTTTGATGCCTAAAAAGCTGCCAATGACCCTCCAAAAAAAACAACCTGTTTTGTTGTTTGTGGGTCTGAAACAGTCGTCTTTAGTTTGGCAGCTATGACGCTTATGTGTCCCCTTAACCTCCCGATGACAAAGTCAGCTCATATACGTCACTTTAGAAAGGCTGATATGATTCGTATGAAACATACAAATGTTATGTGTTTGTGGTTTGCAGAAATGTACAATGCCAACAATGCCGGTTTTTATTTTATTGGTTAGATTCCTTATTTTAGCTGACCAGCAGTCCCAAACTGCAAAGAAAAAACCCAAAACAAACAAAAAGTAGCTACAGCATAAGAAAGCTTTTATTTGTATAGCAAAATATCAAGGAATACTAAAATTGTATATCTACAACAACAGTCAAACTTTGTAAAAACATTCAGTTTATTGTATGTTGCCCCAAAATCATAAAATCAAAAACAGTTTAGTTTAGACTTGCAGCCAGTGCCTTCCTGTGGTTAACTCAGTTTCGGTGCAAACATTTTGTGAATCAGGGCCTGAAATTCTTGCCACTGATTGGTGCTTTCAGTTAATGTCTTTCACTGTGACTGTGTCCTAGAAAGGAGCTTGAATAATAAGAAGTGGATGCTGAGGCGCTCTTTACTGACAGACAACTACTCAAAAAGATGTGTTTGTTTGCTTGAAAAATGCAACAATGAAAATCCGGTCGTCAACTCGGACAAACATTATTAGCTGCCTCTGACAGCAGCTGCATTTACATACAGAGTTTCAGATATGGCTTTGATGTTTCTTATACTGTCGTAAACATTTATACTTCAATTAAAATCATATTTCATTTCTCACAAAAGCTGTTCATGAGTCATTAGAGTCTTGAGCCATGCAATCTTTTGCATCTCACCCTCTGTTTGTAATGACAGCTAGACAGCAGGGAAGAAAGATGGATCAAATATTTACTCTCTCCATTGTTCTCCTCTCTCACATGCTGAGATATCCACAGATGTAAACAGATTCATCTGAAGAATCATTAACGAATGGGATTTGGCATTGTGTCAGGCTATTTTCCCTGCGTTTAGTCCTTTCTGTCATAATAGGACATAGAGAGCTGTCATTCTTAAATAATCTAAAACTTTCCAAATTATACGGATGAGGATGTTCTTACAAAGTTTTTGGGATTTAGAGGTTTGGCATCCAGGAGATCATTACAGGACTGCACGCAGTACTTAGCAGCAGAACAAATATTATCATAATTTATGCTGTTGAATCAAACGTCCCTCAAGTTTTCAATGTACTTCCAAAAGGCGGAAGTGCTAATTAGAAGGTCATGTCGTCTCAAACTATGCAGCCGATAAGGCCGTACCTCTATTCAAGCTATAAACTTTCTTTTATCTCCATAGCAACAGAGACAAACAAACAAACCATCTCTTTAAAATTACCCCTCAGACAGAGAAGTCACGTTTCTCTTTAATCACACACTGACTCGCACAGTGTGATGACAGTGTGTGATTACAAACTGTTCGACCTGCGAGGAATTATTTTTTAATAGGCGCGCAATACACGAGGAGGGTGAAATAACAGTGTCTGCATCTGGGATTGAGACAGAATACACAGCAAAGACTTGTTTTACAGCCGCTTCTTGCATGAGAGGTTTTACATCCAGAAGATAATTTGACCTCTGAGTCATGGAGAACATGCGATACATTATAGAGACAATGTTCACAGACGTGTATTTCTATAGGTGCTTTTTCAATTATCCATTATTCACTTGAACACTGAATGTTTTTACAAAGTTTGACTGTTGTTGTAGATATACAATTTTAGTATTCCTTGATATTTTGCTATACAAATAAAAGCTTTCTTATGCTGTAGCTACTTTTTGTTTGTTTTGGGTTTTTTCTTTGCAGTTTGGGACTGCTGGTCAGCTAAAATAAGGAATCTAACCAATAAAATAAAAACCGGCATTGTTGGCATTGTACATTTCTGCAAACCACAAACACATAACATTTGTATGTTTCATACGAATCATATCAGCCTTTCTAAAGTGACGTATATGAGCTGACTTTGTCATCGGGAGGTTAAGGGGACACATAAGCGTCATAGCTGCCAAACTAAAGACGACTGTTTCAGACCCACAAACAACAAAACTGGTTGTTTTTTTTGGAGGGTCATTGGCAGCTTTTTAGGCATCAAACATGAGTGTTTCTTAGCAACCTGTCACTGTGTTTTCAGCCGGGATTGTGGCAACAAAGGCAGTTGTATTTTAATGAGACATCACTGCAGTTCCAGTCTGGATTGTGCCCCAAAATTCTCAGTTTTATGCCCCAAAAAATATTTTCTTAACTTATAAGGAAGTATTTTTGTCACTAAATCTAAACCCACAGTGTTGCTGAAACAAAGAAACACAAGTTTCGACATTTTCGCTAAATAATAACATACAAATGTAACGTAACAGTGGTTTGCAGAAATGTACAATCAATCAATCAGTCAATCAATCAATCAATCAATCAGTCAATCAGTCAATTAATCAGTCAAACTTTATTTATATAGCACTTTTCATACAAAAAAAACGTAACACAAAGTGCCTCATACAATGAAATCAAGATCGCCCCGACTACAACACACACACACACACACACGAGCATGTATATAAAACACACAATAAAGCAAAACCAGTACTCACTGAATCACTGAAACCAGGAACTGAGGAAATGCTGAGAGGAAACACCAGAGACAGGGAGAGGATACAGCCTAGAAACAGAAAGATAAAAATATAAAAATAAGTAAATTAATAAATAAACAAACAATAAATAAATGAATAAAATGATACCAGTAATAATGAAAAAATACATAAGTTAAATACTCAAACTGTAAATAAGAGATAAATAAAAGGATAGGAGCACAAAGTTAAATAATATGTAAAAATAATAATATTACTAATAAAATGATATAGGAAATAGAAAAACTGTGAAACAGACTAAAATAAAATAAATGGTTAATAGATAAATTTAGTTAAATTAAAAGCCAAACTAAAAAGCAGGTCTTGACTTTGCTCGAGTTTGCCTGTGGACAGTTAATATTTCTGACTGATATGATTTGATTACATCACCTTGGCTATGAAAACTTGTAATGGGCCGCCCTCAGATTTCTAAAAACAGGGAAAAAAACAGAAATTTGTATGACAAAAACAATTACAACAAAAACAATCAATATTAATCAGCAAAATTCCACATGAAAATCCACTCGGCAGCTCAAGAGACAAAAGCAAAGGAAAAAAGTGACCGAGTGGTAAAAATGAAACAAGATAAAAACACAGTAAAAAATTTGATAGAAAAATAAAAATCAAAAATACAAAAGCCATATATACTATATACACTTTTTGCTTGTACCTCATGTGTAGGATGGATAATTGCACAGGGTAATTATAATATACACATAATGTGCATCGTAATATAAACTTACATAAATGTTATTGCACATTTAAAAAAAGGGACAAGGCACATTTATCCACATTTAAACAAATGTAAATGCACCGGAGTTACCTGGGGAGCTAGTTTTCATTGGTGAGCCTTCCCTGTTGTTCGGTAATCTCATTTTTTTTTTAAATACAATATGAAGATACAGTATGTAAAATGGTTAAAGACAAACAACACTGAGATAAATGACAGATGATGGATGTAATATGATAAAATGGAAAGATCAGTGTAAAAAAGACTTTCTCAGTCAGCTCTCCGTAAAAGCCGAATAAATCTGCTCACTCTCACTGCAGTCTTCCCTTCTATCTTCTAACGGAAAGTGCGAGGAGAAAGCAGCCACAGGGTGTTTTCTTTCTCTTGAAACCTCAAACCGGAGCATTGATGAGGACCTGAGATGTGGCGCTCACTGAGGAACAAAGAGATTTTATTGGAGTCTGTCCCTGCAGGGAGTTTCTGGCTTTTACAGAGGCTGAGCTGCCTGAGATGTCCCTGTTGCCCCCTGTTGTGGTGACATTACGGGGTGAAGGCCCATCTGCCCTACTGGGACGAGCTGCGGAGGTCAGGCAGGTCCAGGCTGATGGCCCCCTCCCCCCCGAGACATTCCTCTGCAGCTCGCTGCGTCCTATGATCGTCCCTCTGCTCTGATGCCCATGCATATCACAGGTGCGACTTCCTGAAGCTCTCCTTAATGTATTTTTATCTCTCACGACTTTCTTTAAAAGTAATAATCTAAAGTCGTAAAACAGCTTATATCCTGTGCATGAAACCTTCGTTCTCTGCTAACATGCCTGGACACTCTTCCCTGGGAAAAGTCCTGTGGTTCACAGGAAGTGATGTGTTTTTACTTTTCCAGTAACAGCTGCAACAGTGGTTTCTTTGTAATAAATCTGAGAGGAAACGTGTAGTTAGCATGAGCAGCAATAACCAGAGACGACAAAGAAAAGAGCTCCACCTACAGAAGAAAACTCCCTCAGATTTCATTTTGTCACCTTCATTGTGCAGAGCGTCCGTACCTGACAGCATAATATCATTTATCCAGTCTGCAGCGTCCTGCTGGATGTTGCGGTTTTATTCCTATTGACAGATTGGGGTGTTTTCACAGTGAATTCTTTCGCCTTTGCTGCTTTATAACCTCGATAAATTGCTTTCGCTTTAAGCCTTTGTGTCTTTCCATCTGTTATATGACTTATTAGCAGAGAAGTGCTGGTCCTTGTGAGTCAGAACCCCCAGAACTGACATTTAGGGATGATTTGTTTAGCTTGCTGTGATCAGAAGAAAAGGGTCACATGTCAGTGATCCTTCACTCACCAAACAAAGATGCACTGAAACTGTAAGCATCTGCCACAGGACTGAATCCAGCAGGTGTTTAACCACATAAGACAGAAAGCTCAAACATTTATAATCTTCTATTGTTCCTCACGTTTTTTCTCTCTCTCTCTCTCTCACTCTCTTTTGGGCGCAGTCCAACGCTGTGTGTTAGCCAAACTGGCAAGTCAAAAATCCACCCGATCCAATTTGGACGTAGCCTGTGTGTCTGTGCTTCTAAGCTACGGCTCAGCTCTGCTATCAGATCAGATCTACCTCTTTCTCTTTGTCTTCTCCTTTCATTTCTCTCTCTATACGGTGATCTGAGAGTCTGAGAAAAACAGAGGAGGAGGCCTTGTTGGTCAGGAGAGACCACTAGAGTTTAGCTTACATAAACTGTGGGAGTTTTTACAAAGAGCTTTACTGGTCCCTCATGAAGGAATGTGAGGGAACATCAACCAAAATAAACTCCAATCATAAAATCCAACATGGCTTTGTATGAATAAATGGTTTCCCATGATTGCAAAATCAAAAGTGTGAGTTCCGCTTGCGTGGACGTTCCCTCTTGTCTTCAAGTGTGACTCTACCCCGGAGCTGTTGTGACTTGATCGCTCTGATAGGCGAGGCAGGAGGTCGTCGTGCTGCTGTGGTGTGTTTTGTGCTCTCCAGTGTCTCTGTGGGGGAGCGGCGTGCCCGAGGCTCGCCGTGATGCTAAACAGCGCACAGATACGAGCACTCAGACTTTTTGAAGCCAATTAACGGGTCCTAATTGTACGCTCCAAATGATGTGTCATAAATCACATCGCAGGCCTGTGCATGATACAGCAGTCTGTCAGTCAGAGCGCACAAGGCTCTGAGACGACCCCAGTCTGACTGGCATTTGGGGAGTGTGTATTTTTTCTCTGTTTATTTTTCAGAGCAATACTACATTATAATTTCATCGTGTTATTGCCATGTAGCCACAGTGTTGATGGAAAAATAGTTTTTTTTCTGTGAATTAAAAAGCTGCCTGCATACCGAGCTGAAAGTAGAGAGCAGTCAGCGTATCGCATTCTTCTGTGAAGGCTCCACTTCCTCAACATTTATTGCAATAATAGAATACGTTCACTTTTTTATTGCATCCGATCAGCATCAAATTATACGCTGTCCCAATTATGGGGTTGATCTGCAGGCAATTTTGGCTGCACGCAGAAAAAGAGGTGCTTCAAACTAAATGTTTTGGAGTCAAAGAAGTATGCTTAACTGCTCAAAATGACAATGCAGACGTGTCGATATTTAGCAAATATAATGTTCCGTGTTCGCCATCGTAGTTTAATATGAGAGCATGCTAACAATGGGGGACGAAGACGAAGTAACTCGACCTGATGATGGCGCAAGATGAAGGCAATCAGTAGTGGAGGAAGTATTCAGATTGTTTAGTTTAGTTCTATTTGCACATCCATATGTGTGATAGAAAAAGAAAATTAAAACGTTTAAACTCTGTGCAGGAGAGAATAGAAGCATAAAATGGCTTAAGAAGAAAATAACTGTAATTAGCTTACTGTAATCATTCATAAAAAGAAAAAGATAAAACAGAGATAGCATAATTAATCAAAATTTCAAGACTAAGCAGAAATAAAAGGTTGATAATAATGTACAGATGGCAAAAAAAAACTTATTTCACAGAGTGAAATACATTCAAAATGAATTAATGAACTGCTATGAGTCTTTGCAAAA